>NW_019942868.1:7347-12437 GCF_002910315.2 Salvelinus sp. IW2-2015 | reverse complement strand
GATAGATTTTGAGTTTGTTTTAGATTAGCCTGTTAAAATTCCCAGTACGATGAATGCAGTCTAGGGTGTGTGGTTTCCAGTTTACAAAGAGTCAGATAAGTTCGTTCAGGCCATCGATGTGTCTCTTTGGGGATATATCGGCTGTGATTATTGATCGAAGAGAATTCCCTTGGTAGATAATCGGTCGACATTGATTGTGAGGAGTTCTAGATCAGGGTGCAGAATGACTTGATTTCCTGTGTTTGTTTGTATTGCTCCACACCAGTCTCGTTAATCATAAGCTAACCCCCCCCTCTTCTTCCAGAGATGTTTCTATTCTGTCTGCCGATGGCATAAGAAACGCATGTGTGCACCACCGTAGCGCTCTTAGTTAGCCATGTTTCTTGAAGCAGAGCCGGTGCAATCCTGAATGTTCCTGGATATGCTTACCCCGTGCTCGGATTCTCACCTATTTAAGGACTGGACTTGCGAGTAGTATGCTAGGTGGCCGATGTCCCGTCTCCGAAGCTGACCAGAACGCCACGTTGCCCCTTTACGCGTCGCACAGGTCGCGCTATCGAAGATCTTGTATTTGTGAGGCATAACACTGATCCGTTCGGGAAAGGTCTAATTCCTGGTAGTAACATGATATTGTGATGGGAGGATTGACGTTAATCGTATATTTCATTTTTATTTTTATTTTATTTTATTATGTATATATATATTTTTTATTTCTTTTTTTTTTTTTTTTTTTTTTTTTTTTGGTTCAAGGACAAGTCCTTTGGATTATCTACATGGGTACACGTTTTCTATTTCCCTTGAAGTAACAGTCTATTTCTGTCTACAGTCAGAGTGCTATCCACAGGTTCATTACATTGCAGACAGCATTAGAGTCAATTTAGACTGAAAGGTCAAAGTATTTATATGCTATCTCATTCACTAGGTTCTTAGCAAGCCGTGCAAATATTCTACCTGAGTTTTATCATTCATTTTCCTGTCAGTCCACCTAATGATTATAACAGGGACAAACCTCTCTAACAATGCCTGTCATTCTAGTCTGTTATGCTGGCTATGATGCCAAAGGTCAACGCAGGGTTAACTTGCGTAGAAAGTGGGCTATCAGGCTTTTCCATCCATCCATCCATCCATCAGCACATCACACGAGCGTCCCCTCAATGAGCTATGTGCCTCTGTACTGGGAGGAAGGATGTTTTAGATGGGGTGGCAGGTAGCCTAGTGGTTAGAGCATTGGGTCAGTAACTGAAAGGTTGCTAGATCGACTCTGAGCTGACAAGGTAAAGATCTGTCGTTCTGCCCCTGAACAAGGCAGTTAACCCACTGTTCCCCAGTAGGCTGTCATTGTAAATAAGAATTTGTTCTTAACTGACTTGCCCAGTAAAATAAAGATTTGTATCCCAAACCAGTTTTTAGAAAATCATTATGAAATTGGCATTTTCAGGCACTTTTAAGACCTATACATGCCTCCTGTAAAACCCTGTGATCTGTGAACTGTACATGATACAGACAACATCTTGGTGTCATTATACTTCTTATAGTGGGCTCTAAAATATGGAGTATGTCTAGATTCTGAAATACAAATGTTTACATTCATTTATTCAACATAAAAATATTAATATAATTATCTCAAAAGTACCCTTTTTTGATACATTTTTAGACATATTGTTCTAAACAATATACTCTACAAGTACATAAAATGTACACAGTGGGTGCTCTCCTACTACTGAAGTTGTGATACATTTTATGAGCACCACCAACACAGTGAATTGGAAAATGGATTCAAGGGAATGCGCTCTGCTGGTGATTTGCTGAATTTAGTATTTATTTTTATGAATTTTAATTTATTTGAGTAGCCCAATTGAGACCATGGTCTCATCCCCAATGGTGCCGAGTACAAACTTTTTCTCACAACAGGAAGAACAATATACATTACAATTAAAACAAGAAGAATACAAATAGGCATAACTTCAACACCACAATTTCAACAAAGAAAACACTACAATCAATTGAAACAACTGCAATCCTCAATGAATTCATTCAACACTGCCCTAGCGGCACCAGGGAATCAAGATGCAAAKAATTTTGTAGGTTATTCCAACAATCGGGGGCCCTAAAACTAAAGGAGGATTTACCAGAGGGACCTCAAGCGTTAACCAATACTGCGAGCGGGTTTGGTAGCTCATTCTTTTATACGTTAGCAATGAAGTTAGGTAAATTAGAAGCTTGTGTAGCAGAGCTTTGTAAACAAACAGGGAGTAATGAATTTATCTACGGGACTTAATGAGGGCCAGCCAACCTTTTGATACAGGATGCAGTGGTAAGTATTTAAACTGTCACCAGTGATAAAACAAATGGTGCTATGGTAGACGTCATCCAACGGTTTAAGAGTAGTGGCTGCTGCAATCTGGTAAATGGTGTCACCATGAATAAGACGTGTTAGGAATGTGATTGGTTAATTACCTAGAATGTCAATTTCTATTATAAATTGGGTCACATCTTCAAAAGTAGCAGAGAGCCCACTATGGAAAGTGTATATTGTTCCAAACAATATGTCTAAATATAAGCTAAATTGAAAAGGGTACATTTGAGATATTTATTTTATTTTAATGTTGATTCTCCTGACAATTCTCCTGACACTAAATGAATGTAAACATTTGTATTTCAGAATCTAGACATACTCCATATTTTAGAGCCCACTATAAGAAGTATAATGACACCAAGATGTTGTCTGTATCATGTACAGTTCACAGATCACAGGGTTTTACAGGAGGCATGTATAGGTCTTAAAAGTGCCTGAAATTGGCAATTTCATAATGATTGTCTAAAAAATTGTTTTTGATACAAATCTATAAGGCGTATCAAACATCCTTCCTCCCAAATAAGTTTCTTTGAGAATTGCYAGAACAATCTGAGACACCAAAAATATTTTCAGGGCTTCCTAGCTTGGAAGCACCCTATGGAAGATGAATCAAACTGACATGACAGCAACGGCCAATTCATACTAATAAGACCCATAATAAGAATAACATCCAGAACAAYAATKTGTCCCTGGGCCTGACAAAASAGCCAAAGTGGAGGTGCCATTTGATGTGTCCCACGCTGGGCTYGGAGGGCTCATAAACAAAGTCTTTGTGCTGATGGCTCAGGGTTCAAATGTTGATGAGGGGGACAATATACACACTTCATTACATTTTGTCAAAGGGCGCCATGAAATRTGTGTGGGACATTGTTTCGGTGCATGTCCTCCCTCCATGAAATTCCTGGTCGCCGATGTCGCTACAAGGTCTCTGCTAATGAGTTTTGTCAAAGATAATTATGGGGCTCGGCGGAGTGGCCAGAGCCAGGGATGAAAAGCTGGCATTGTGCGGCTCAGGAATAGACGTTGCATCGCGACCCCTGCTACATCCTATGCCCCCTGGGTGACCTGCACCTCTCCTGGCCCATGTCCACTCACTACCCACTGCTCCATGCCGGTCTAAAACTCAGGCAACCGAGACCTCTGATCCTCTCCTCTGATCCACTCCACCATCGTCAGACCCAGGGCTGTCCTTTGGGTACACTGGCCTACTAGGACACCCCTCTGCCCCCTTCTTCAGTGTCCTTGTTCTGATCCTAATTTAACCAAATGGAACTTGGCAAAAGGTTATGCCAATACAGTAGGTTCCCAGGGACAGGTTCTGTGTCCCAAATGGCACTATATTCCCTATATAGTGCACTACTTTTAACCAGGGCCCATAGGGAATAGTGTCATATGGAACTACCCAGGGTCTTCAGGTCTGGTGGCCTTCCGCTCGGCCTCCCCTCTGAGACTGGGAACAGGGGTTTGAAGAGTCCTCTGACCTGACACATAGTGTAACTCCATAGGAATATAGGCCTCCTCTGTGGCTGGGTACAATACGGTAGGCCCTGTTCGCTCCTCTCATCTCTCATCTCTCAGCTCAGTTCAGCTAGCCAGCTTCTGGGTCATTGTGAATGGGAGAATAGTGATACTATATGGAGGGTCACCCTGTAACTAGGCCTAATAACGGTGCTTTCATAACTCTGAATGCCTGTGTTGCATACTGACGCAATGACAGGGCCCGGCTGGGCTACAAAGAGTGGTCTAGATGTAAACTGGGGATTGGAGTCTTTATGCACAAGAGAAACATTGTTTTATAGTGGTATTAAACTACAGCACCTAAAGGGTCTGTTTTAAACGCCTTCTTAGATCATCCTCACACTCTAGATGGTTCTGTATGGCCACGCCTGCAAGGTTCTCAAATGCCACATTGGCTGTAATGTGTTGAAAGGCTGCACTGGTGATGGACTACATACGATAATAGAAACAGTCAAGAAGTCCCAATCACAAGATATGAGAAGAACACAAAGGGGGAACATTGGAAAAGAGAACCCCATGGAGGGACAGAACAAGAACAAGATCATCTCTCAGTTGGAGAGGCTGAATCGCCACATTGTACCTACTTCAAACACAGTCTTAGTCCCTGATGGCATCCTATTCCCTATGTAGGGCACTGCTTTTGACCACAGACCTATGGACCCTATATAGGAAATAGAGTGCACTATATAGGGAATAGGCTGCTATTTGGGACATAGCCAGAGTCTCTTTCTCCTTCCTGTTGTCTTGTTCTTGTCTCTTTGTCTCCTTCCTGTTGTCTTCATGTTCTTTTCTGTTTGTCTCCTTCCTGTTGTCTTCATGTTCTTTTCTGTTTGTCTCCTTCCTGTTGTCTTTTGCTACTGTGTGTCTTACCCTTTGCTAGTACTTCTGAGGGAGAGAGCAGGTCATTGTAGTGTAGTTCTCACGCTGACCAGTAGAGGGAGATCATTGATTTATTTTTGCCTTTTAAGAAAGGCGCAGCAGCTTTGCCTTGTGCCTTCTGATAGCTAGTCCTTCCTTGATTATGAATAATTCCAAAGAAATGTGTCCCTTATATTCTTAGACAACCACATGAAGGGGCACAGTGGGTCTTTGAAGGCTCATTGAAATGGAGGAGATAATGATGTATTACTGTTCCTTCCAGGACCAGATTCCTCAGGAACAGTCATGAGCGCTGATTAAAAGTGACTTTACGTCAGGCCGTAAATATGTCAGCACC
>NW_019942868.1:0-1249 GCF_002910315.2 Salvelinus sp. IW2-2015 | reverse complement strand
CATCAAGACAACAGGAAGGAGACAAACAGAAAAGAAAACCAAGACAACAGGAAGGAGACAAACAGAAAAGAACATCAAGACAACAGGAAGGAGACAAACAGAAAAGAACATCAAGACAACAGGAAGGAGACAAACAGAAAGAACATCAAGACAACAGGAAGGAGACAAACAGAAAAGAACATCAAGACAACAGGAAGGAGACAAACAGAAAAGAACATCAAGACAACAGGAAGGAGACAAACAGAAAAGAAACATCAAGACAACAGGAAGGAACAAACAGAAAAGAACAAACAAGACAACAGGAAGGAGACAAACAGAAAAGAACATAGACAACAGGAAGGAGACAAACAGAAAGAACATGAAGACACACACAGAGGAGCGTTTTGAAGAAATATGTGGATAGCATAGTTGATCAAGGCAAACATATTTTCTTATGATGAAATTTGAGACAGGGATTTCTTAACGTGTAKTCTCTGTCAGTCAGAACATGCTAGAATATGTATTTCCAAATAAATAAAACTTTAGCACGCATAAGAAAACATTTACGCTTTGCTGGGCTATAAAAACATACAGGGGCTGAGGATGAAGGACAAATGTTTGAGTTTGACCACCTCAAAAGGTTTTGGTAACATCTACCACTGACAAAATCCAAATTCAAACATCATCGAATCATTCCCTACAAACATTAAATACATTCATCCAATTCTCACTCACTCACACTATGAACTCAAAAGAAAACTCATGCATATATCAGATATGTTTTATTAACAGAAGAGGATGTGATTGATGATTTGGGCAATGGTACACAGAACCAAAAGGAAACAAGAGATCTGAAAATAAAGCACTATATTTTTTTATTTTTTTATTTAACTAGGCAAGTCAGTTAAGAACAGATTCTTATTTTCAATGATGGCCTAGGAACAGTGGGTTAACTGCCTTGTTCAGGGGCAGAATGACAGATTTTTACCTTGTCAGCTTGGGGATCTGATCTTGCAACCTTTTGGTTACTAGTCCAACACTCTAACCACTAGGCTACCTGCTGCCYCAAATTAATAATTAATAATTTAAAAAAATGACTTAAACCATATTAAACCAAACTTACTGTCTTAATATCAAAGCTAGAGTAACATCTAATCYCTCTGTTTCATTTCTCTCATTCACAGTTGGTCCTTCGGTAATCTCGCTGTGTGTTTAAAGATGTCTCGTTTGAAATGTAGATTTATTGCTCCAATGTGTTTCCCCATGCTCT
>NW_019942867.1:190527-256331 GCF_002910315.2 Salvelinus sp. IW2-2015 | reverse complement strand
TCTGGTAACTTGACTTTTTCACTGAAAGTTGCAGTCAACTGATTCGTTGAACAAGTTCAACTTCTCAGGAGACTATAGCTATAGTTCAGTCTTGACTCTGTGACTCCTCAATTGCCAATAGCGGTGAAGGAAGTGTGTTCAAAAGAAAAGAGCAGGAATACAATGGTGATTAGCATGACCACTGCTGTCAGTGGCATCACACATAATAGTCAGGAGAAACACATGAGGTTCTGTCTGCTAGCGTTAGTCATGAGGTTGTGGCCAGTCCGTTTAATGCTTTGGCCACAGAGATAATGAAATAGGTAGGCCAGAGGAAACAATGGAAGACAAAGGAAAAGAGGGTCAGTTACAGGGCGGCACTGCTGAGGTGACGTCAACGGAGAATATGCTTTTTTGAGCCGTGGCGGCAGGAAGTGGTGAGTTTGACTCCAGGGGAAGAAGGGAATCAATCCAGGATGCTTTTCAACTTTTCAAACATATGAAAATGTAAAAGTTCTCTGGTTATACCACTCACATTCACAGTCATTTAAAGAGCTGTAAAAAGTGCATGAAGATGCTTTTAGGTCAGATAATAGGAAAATTATAGGAGAGACGAGAGGGATTAGGAAGGATCTATATCAGGGTTGTTCAGTGGGCGATTCCACGCCAGCGGGTGTAATCTTGCAAAGAGATCGTTTTGGCAGATCTCGTGTAGAAACTTCAGAGGAAGGATGTTTGACATGCTTTTTACATTTGTATCACAAACAATTTCTTTAGAAAATCATGATAAAGTGGCCATTTTAGGCCCTTTTTAGACCTATACATGCCTCCTGTAAGACCCTATGATCTGTGAAATGTACATGATACCGACAACATCTTGGTGTCATTATCCTCCTTTATAGTGTGCTCTAACATATGGAGTATGTCTAGATTCTGAAGTAAAAATGTTCACAAGCATTTATTCAACATGAAAAATATTAATATCTCAAAACGACCCTTTTTTATTTTGCCAATTTAAGGACATATATTCTACAAGTACATCACATTTCCAGAGTGGACTCTGCTAATTCTGAAGTTATGATACATTTTATGAGCACCACCAATACAGTGGATGGTAAACAGATTCAAAGGGAATGCCCTCTGCTGTGGTTGGTTAATGACCTATATATTGTCAATGTCTATGTATAAAATGGGTCATATCATTAAAAGTATCAGAGAGCCACTCTGGAAATTGGACGGGTTTAAAGAGTATATTGTTCCAATTGTTTTAAATAAAAATAAGCTAAATCAAAAAGGGTATTTTGGAGATAATCATATTCATATTTTTCATGTTGAATAAATGCTTGTGAAAATAGTACTTCAGAATCTAGACATACTCCATATGTTAGAGCACACTATAAAGGAGGATAATGACACCAAGATGTTGTCGGTATCATGTGCAGTTCACAGATCATAGGGTCTTACAGGAGGCATGTATAGGTCTAAAAAGGGCCTAAAATGGCCACTTTCATCATGATTTTCTAAACAAATTGTTTGTGATACAAATGTAAAAAGCATGTCAAACATCCTACACCCCAATGAAGTTACTATGTGAGAATTGCTAGAACAATCTGAGTTACCCAAAATATTTTCCACTCCTGCTAGTGTAGAATTGGCCCAATCCATTCCTGGGGGCCTCCCATGGGTGCACATTTTTGTTTTAGCCCAGCAAGAGCACACCTGATTCTACTAGTTAACAGCTTTGGTGATTGATGCTTGTACCATAGGCCTACCTGGTGCACGATATTAAATAACTTATAAGCTATCCTGAATCACCGCATTACATGAACTGCAGAGATGATATGCATTACACCGCAGTCTAATGTTGTCACTTGAAACAACATGACAAAAGACACACCGTCAAACAACACATTCACTTATGGGGCAAGATACTTTGAAATACACATTTTCCTCAGAAAGCCTGAACTTCTTCTCCCAAAGGAACTTTATCAGGCTTGGATCGACTGGATAGGAGATATGTTATGATGCAGGAACCATGCAATTACAACGCTCAGACACAAGTATGTTGTGCAGAGAGGAGGGTCAAAGGCTTCAGATCTCTCATAGGCTCAAAGAGCAAACTTATTCAGTGTCAAAAGTGGAGTCCCATGGTTTTGTTGAGTTTGGATTACAATTGACAGGCATTTATGTCAGAAGTTCGTGATCTGGTGACACAGAATGCGATAGATAGAGCCAGGGTAAGTTCAAAGTTCATGCTGTACTAATGTAGTTTAAATATAGTAAAAAGTAGTTTAATGTTTGACTTTCGAGTCATTATTGCCTGCCTGTTTTTAAATTCTTTGATGATAATTTTTTTTAAATGATCTGCATTTTATTGTTTAACCTGCTGCACCAGTGTTAAGTTAACCATTGAAAGTGTGTAACGCTCTTGTCCTGCCTACTATCTGTGTAAAGTAATTCACATGTACCATCCTATGTATTCAACATCTTATCTTTTATTGACTACTCAACTTTTGACACTTCTTGTTACAAAACGTCTGACACTGAACATTTGAGCAGAACTGAGACAAGTCACCACATGCCTATAGACTACTGTGGAATATCTGAACCTGCACAAAGATTAGTAACCTTGGGTTACATTTTAGTCAACAGGTACTACTTAGACTGCAGTGGAGGCTGCTGAGGGAGGATGGCTCCTAATAATGTCTGGAATGGAGTTAATGGAATGGTATTAAACACATATGAGTAAATGGAAGATGGGTATTAAACACATATGAGTTTAATGGAATGGTATTAAACACATATGAGTTAATGGAATGGTATTAAACACATATGTGTTAATGGAATGGTATTAAAACACATATGAGTTAAGGAATGGTTATTAAAACACATATGAGTTAATGGAATGGTATTAAACACATATGAGTTAATGGAATCGTATTAAACACATATGAGTTAAATGGAATGGTATTAAACACATGAATTAATGGAATGGTATTAAACACATATATGAGTCAAATGGGAAATTGTATTAAACACATATGAGTAAATGGAATGGTATTAAACACATATGAGTTAATGGAATGGTATTAAACACATATGAGTTAATGGAATGGTATTAAACACATGAAAACACATATGTGTTTGATACCATTCCATTCACTCCATTCTGGCCGTTATTATGAGCCGTCCTCCCCTCAGCAGCCTCCACTGTTTTAGAGGTATTTGCTTCATTCTCACCTGCACAGTTTGATTTCTGTTATATTTAAGCAGGTACACAGAAGCCTGAGTTGCAGTAAGAAACAAACTGAAGTGTCTTTAAAACATGGCCACTCACTAAAAAGGACTCTATGCATGTCTGCACAATAACAATCGATTGGATTTCAGCCACATTCTGTGTCTGTTCACCTCTTTGCGTTTGACACAAAAGAAACATTGTGTGATTCCTCGGTTTCGGCTTTTGATTCTGTGGCCTTTCGTCAAGTGACTTGGTCTACTTACAGCACAGGAAAACAATGTTTGTTATATGGAAGCCGAACTGTAGGTGACATGTAGAATTAAATGATCATTTATCATGGCTGAGAAGCATGGAGTCATTCAATTACATTTGAAGTAGTGGACATTATATTTAGAACGTGACAGCCAATGAGTTGGTCAACTTCTGTAAGCAGCTACATAAGGAAGAATCCATTCATCATTTATAAAGACTGTATCCAAATAAGGTAGGCACCCCTTTAACCTGATAACTCACTATTGTAAACCAGCCAAGCTGTATGAGTTAAAAACTTTACGCTATATATTCATTTTCAGAAATGTTGGTAAATGAGCTTTTATTGTTTGAAGAAATTATGAAAGAGATTGGTGTGTTTTTTCACTATCTAATCATGGCATGGGGTTGTTCAATGACAGACATGTATTTGTTTAAAATCTATCGCTTGATGGTTTCATTTCAGAGAGACAAATAATCATATTTTTTTGCTAAATATTACATATCCGCCTCACTCCCAGATAAATTAGTACTGCTAGGTTTTACACATTTAAATATAACAAATAACTACATTTTGTATAAAGAAATGTACAAATGATACATTTGTGACATCAATATATACAAACATTGTTTAGTCATTGCTTATTCAGAGCGACTTGCAGTAAGTGCACTCATCTTAAGATTGCTAGGTGAGACAGTCAAATATACAGGATACGAACATTCCATTCCGGCTAAAGAATGGATATACTGTATAACGTTTAGCAAAAAAACACATTTTCATACACATCTAAAATCTATTGATAAAAAATCTGAGAACAGTAATATTTTACACACACATGAAGGTACCCATAAGCAACCACTTCTGATGAAAAAACCCAAATGTGAAAAATGGGTGAATATAGCATTTTGTAAATAAACTCTTCAAGTGTAGACAGTCATGAGAGCGTGAACTTTTTTTATTGCCTTAATAGCTAAGTAATTCTAAATGTAGCCTGTGTCTGACTGCAACATCATGAGAATAAATAACTGCTAGATGCTTTGTGGTACAGGTATAATTAGCAACATGCATATTGGACAGGATGTAACATGCAGTATGACTCAATGAGCTTTCGATCATCTGATCATGTCTCACTCACAGTACTATAACATTTTCTGTAGCTCTTAAGCAATAAATGCACTCTTCTCTGTTTCTGATACATTCAAATCAAATTGTATTTGTCACATGCGCTGAATTCAACAGGTGTAGACATTTCCATGCTTACTTACAAGCCCTTTATTTGAAAATTTTTAAGTAAGTAAGGAAATATTTGTTAAAACTAAATAAATAAAAGTAACACAATACAATAACAATAGCGAGGTTATATACAGGGAGTACCAGTACCGAGTCAATGTGCGGGGGTACAGGTTAGTCGAGGTAATTGAGGTAATATGTACATGTAGGTAGGGGTAAAGTGACTATGCATAGATAATAAACAACTAGTAGCAGCAGCATAAAAAAGGGGTCAATGCAAATATTCCAGGTGGCCATTTGATTAACTATCTAGCAGTCTTAAGGCTTGGGGTAGAAGCTGTTAAGGAGCCTTTTGGACCTAGATTTGGCACTCCGGTACCGCTTGTCGTGTGGTAGCAGAGAGAACAGTCTACGACTTGGGTGGCTGGAGTCTTTGAAAATGTTTAGGGCCTTCCTCTGATATCACGCCTTCCTCTGATATCTCCTGGTGTAGAGATCCTGGATGGCAGGAACCTTGGCCCCAGTG
Source organism: Salvelinus sp. IW2-2015 (assembly GCF_002910315.2). Classification (NCBI taxonomy): domain Eukaryota; kingdom Metazoa; phylum Chordata; class Actinopteri; order Salmoniformes; family Salmonidae; genus Salvelinus; species Salvelinus sp. IW2-2015. Next base: position 251,108 of record NW_019942867.1, on the reverse strand, counting down.
ATGTACTGGGCCGTACACACTACCCTCTGTAGCGCCTTGTGGTCGGATGCCGAGCAGTTGCCATACCAAGCGGTGATGCAACCAGTTAGGATGCTCTCGATGGTGCACCTGTAGAACGTTTTGAGGATCTGAGGACCCATGCCAAATCTTTTCAGTCTCCTGAGAGGGAATAGGCATTGTTGTGCGCTCTTCACAACTGTCTTGGTGTGTTTGGACCATGATAGTTTGTTGGTGATGTGGACATCAAGGAACTTGAAGCACTCGACCCGCTCCACTACAGCTCTGTTGATGTGAATGGGCCCCCCTTCTCCTGTAGTCCATGATCAGCTCCTTTGTCTTTCTCATGTTGAGGGAGAGGTTGTTGTCCTAGCACCACACTGCCAGGTCTGTGATCCCTTCCCTATAGGCTGTCTCATCGTTGTCGGTGATCAGGCCTACCACCATTGTGTCATTGGCAAACTTAATGGTGGTGTTGGAGTCGTGCGTGTCCACAAAGCCGTGGGTGAACAGAGAGTAAAGGAGTGGACTAAGCACGCATCCCTGAGGGGCCCCTGTGTTGAGGATCAGCGTGGCAGATGTGTTGTTGCCTACCCTTACCACCTGGGGGCAGTCCGTCAGGAAGTCCCGGATCCAGTTGCAGAGGGAGTTGTATAGTCTTAGCTTAGTGATGAGCTTTGAGGGCACTATGGTGATGAATGCTGAATAGCATTCTCATGTAGGTGTTTATTTTGTCCAGGTGGGAATGGCAATGTGGAGTGCAATAGAGATTGCGTCATCTGTGGATCTTTTGGGGCAGTGTGCGAATTGTACTGGGTCTAGGGTTTCTGGGATGATGGAGTTGATATGAGCCATGACCAGCCTTTAAAAGCACTTCATGGATACAGACGTGAGTGCTACGGGGTGGTAGTCATTTAGGCAGGTTACCTTGGCATTCTTGGGCACAGGGACTATGGTGGTCTGCTTGAAACATGTAGGTATTACAGACTCGGTCAGGGAGAGGTTGAAAATGTCAGTGAAGACACTTGCCATTTGGTCAGCGCATACGTTGAGTACGCATCCTGGTAATCCATCTGGCCCTGCGGCCTTGTGAATATTGACCTGTTTAAAGGTCTTACTCACATCGGCTAAGGAGAGTGTGATCACACAGTCACCCGGAACAGCTGGTGCTCTAATGCATGGTTCAGGGTTGCTTGCCTCAGAGCGAGCATAGAAGGCATTAAGCTCGTCTGGTAGGCTTGCATCGCTGGGCATCTAGTAGTTGGGTTTCCCTTTGTAATCCGTAATAGTTTGCAAGCCCTGCCACATACGACAAGCATCAGAGCCGGTGTAGTAGGATTCAATCTTAGTCCTGTATTAACGCTTTGCCTGTTTGATGGTTTGTCGGAGGCAGTGGTGGAAAAAGTACTCAATTGTCATATTTGAGTAAAAGTAAAGATACCTTATTAGAAAATGACTCAAGTGAAAGTGAAAGTCACCCAGTAAAATACTACTTGAGTAAAAGTCTAAAAGTATTTTAAATATACTTAAGTATCAAAAGTAAATGTAATTGCAAAAATATACTTAAGTATCAAAATTAAAAGTAAAAGTATAAATAATTTCAAATTGCTTATATTAAGCAAATTTATTTATGGATAGCCAGGGGCACACACCAACACTCTGACATAATTTTCAAACAAAAGGTGTGTTTAGTGAGTCTGCTAGATCAGAGGTAGTAAGGAAGACCAGTGATGTTCTCTTGATAAATGCATTAATTGGACCATTTTCCTGCCCTGCTAATCATTCAAAATGTAAAAAGTACTTTTCGGTGCCAGGGAAATGTATGGTGTAAAAAGTACATTATTTTTCTTTAGGAATGTAGTGAAGTAAAATTAAAAGTAGTTAAAAATATAAATATATAAATAGTAAAGTATAGTACAAGTACCCCAAAAAGTAACTTAAGTAGTACTTTAAAGTATTTTTTACTTAAATACTTTACACCACTGGCTGGAGGGCATAACGGGTTTCTTATAAATGTCCAAATTAGTGTCTCGCTCCTTGAATGCGGCAGCTCTAGCCTTTAGCTCAGTGCGGATGTAGCCTGTAATCCATGGCTTCTAGTTGGGATATGTACGTACGGCCACTGTGAGGATGATGTCGTCGATGCACTTATTGATGAAGCTTGTGAATGATGTTGTATACTCCTCAATGCCATCGGATGAATCCCGGAACATATTCCAGTCTGTGCTAGCAATTCAGTTCTGTAGTTCAGAATCCGCGTCATCTGACCACTTCCGTATTGAGCGAGTCACTGGTACTTCCTGCTTGACTTTTGCTTGTAAGGAGGAATCAGGAGGATAGAATTATGGTCAGATTTACGAAATGGAGGGCGAGGGAGAGCTTTGTACACGTCTCTGTGTGTGGAGTAAACATGTGACATGCTGGTAGAAAGTAGGTACACCCACCCAGCCATAGTACCCAGTTAGCAGCACCCCTGCGCCGTTGTGCTGTGTGTTTACAAACAAAGGAGGAGCCCTTTCCTGTACTGTAGGGCTGCAAGCCTCACCCCAAACAACTGGAAACAAACACACGTTTCCATACTCCGCTCCAATAGGCTAGCCCCCACGCCACGCCAGTCCGCACACAAACACTGACGCACACACACTCAAGTTTTTGAGCAGAACTGTTTGCAGAGCTCCTGAATCCTGAAATGCTCTCATGACATAATTATTTAATTAGCTAAATGTAAACAGGCGATTTGAGTAAAGATACTCCCTTCAGTGTATCTCAATTACACGCACACATGCTTTTCTAAAACGTTAGTGTTTAGTTATGCAAGTAATCAGTGTTGTGTTGGCTGCATTCTGTGCGCTCGCGATCTATGCAGGCAAGAGAGGGTTAAACTGAGGAACATTGCAACCACTCCCAAGACTTGCTGCTGCTAGGCAGTGGCTTTAACTGTACTGTAGCGTACCTGACAAAGCATGGAGTGTGTGAGTGTACAGTGTGGAATAGCGAGGTGAATACTGTATTTTAAAACTGGATAAAGGGAAAACTGAAGTCTGTATCTTCTAAATGATATCTTTGAAGGATAGTCTACTCTACATTGAGCCTGGGATTAACCAAACAAACTTTGAACAGGTAATATGCACTTTTTATGGTCGATGATGGCTCCATTTGTTGTTTAGATTTGGATTGAGGTTTTGGTCTGATTAAATAGGATTTTATGCGCATTAATAGCTACTAACTGTAACAGTTTTAATACATTTATTATACATGTGGTGTAAATTACAGTGATTCAGAGTAAGCATTAATTTCTATCAAATTTCATTTTGGTCACTGGCAATAGCCTGGTATTATTTGAGCACACATTCCATTTTTGAAAACATTACCTTCCTCCAGTTGACTTATCTTGTCAATATACTGTATATTTGTATGTGAAAATGACATAGACCACAGTGTCTGTCAATGACCTCTGACATACACAGTGTTTGACCCTCAGATGCAAAATAGCTCAGGTATAGATTGTGATTATGCATTAGCCCAGACCATTATGTCCTTGTTCTGTAGGGGGGTATTTATGTCATGCTCTATAGGCTACTTACTATTACTCTAAATATCTACAGGCTGAATATGGGTCCATAACCTTGATAGTGTCAGCTGTTTTTTCTTCAGTTTATTAATATGAGGAATTGATGAGTCAGTCCACTGTTGATTGAATGGAAAGGGACATCAACCAGTAAACCATGTGGCACTCACTGCCATGCAGCATTCAGTCACCTCATCTGATTTCTAGGGTCAATACTGAGTGAGCGTTCGAAGAGTTAAGATGAAGACAGTATAAAGCGAGACTGAGATTATGCTCTTATATAGTTCCAATCTGTCCATATACACTGAGTGTACAAAACATTAGGATCACCTTCCTAATATTTAGTTGCATCCCCTTTTGCCTCATAACAGCCTCAACTCATCGGGGCATGGACTACAAGGTGTCGAAAGCGTTCCACAGGGATCCTGGCACAATGTTTATTTTTTATTTTTTTAACCTTTATTTAACTAGGCAAGTCAGTTAAGAACAAATTCTTATTTACAATGACGGCCTACCGAGGAACAGTGGGTTAACTGCCTTGTTCAGGGGCAGAACGACAGATTTGTTGACTCCAATGCGTCCCACAGTTGTGTCAAGTTGGCTGGATGTCCTTTGGGTGGTGGACCATTCTTGATAAACATGGGAAACTGTTGTGCGTGAAAAACCCAGCAGCGGTGCAATTCTTGACACACTCAAACCGGTTCTCCTGGCACCTACTACCATAAAACCCTTTCAAAGGCACTTCAATATTTTGTCTTGCCCATTCACACTCTGAATGGCACACAAACACAATCCATGTCTCAATTGTCTCAAGGCTTAAACATCATTCTTTAACCTGTCTCCTCCCCTTCATCTACATTGATTGAAGTGGATTTAACAAGTGGCGTCAATAAGGGATCATAGCTTTCACCTGGATTCACCTGGTCAGTCGATGTCATGGAAAGAGCAGGTATTCCTAATATTTTGTACACTCAGTGTATCTCTATTCCACTACAGTGATTTTACAATAGTACATTTTAAACCATCACGTGTCAATCAGTTGTAGTTCATTTTAAACTGTGAAGTGTCAATCAGTTGTAATTTCTCAAATATTCTGGCACATTATACGCAATTACATTATCATAAATGACACATTGGGTCCAGTATGTACATCTCAAATTGTCTTTGACTTCCTTGTTCCTGTTTATGCAGTTTCAAAAGGCTTGATGTAATTGTAAGTGTGATAATATTATGATGACGGGCATGACAAGGTTTGCCCCAGCCCTGCCAGGGAGAAGGGGTCAAACTACAAGGGAGGAATGCCATCTTGGTTTTCATTGCTAGTAGATATCAATCATTGACAATGAGTCACAAGCAGAAAGTTAATACTTGACCATAACCTGCTTGGATACACGCAGCCAGGAACATAATCTGATGTAAAGGTATGTTATCTCTTTTCCTTCTGTGACAGTAGGCCTATCCTAGAGAGATTACAAAAAGTCACACTATTGCCATTATCCACTTTGACTCCAAACAAATGGTTGGCATGACAGGTATTGCTGACTGGCAGAAAATGTTCACGTTGCTGTGTGTGAACCAGTCATTCTGGTATCCTTACCATTTACTTTGGTTTGAGGAGGCTGGTATGCTATATAGCTTGGAGGCTTTAGTGCATAAGAAATAATGTGTTTCCTTCCGGTTGATTGAAAGAATCATCACCACAATCACTTTTATTACTATTACGCATCTGTTATTAATATCATTTTAGATTCTTCTGCTACACGCACCTGCACTTGTAGCTTATTGTTGTGTTACTACTGTAAAGGAAGATGGGTAGGCTAAGCTTAATTAACATCTACTTTAGAAAAACTTTCCACAGCCAGGTGTTGATGTTTTAACCTGAATGTGTAGTCAGTAGTCACTGCCACATTGCAAAGACAACTCTCCCACCGCAAAGAAGAACCTATCAGGTGGTGTTAACCGAAACCTGAACGTGAGTGAGTGTTTTTTGTTTTTAGTTTTACTTGCATATTTACTGCTGCCCATGCTCTGCGTTGCCCAAAGCATGTTTATTAATTTGTCGCGTTTATTACTCTGTCTAATGAAGCAGGACTGTATAGTGATTCTAGGATTGTGAGTATCAACCTCTATCCAGCAGCTTTGTAACCCAGGTGGTTTCTAGGGTGTGTCTGTCGGAGGTACCATTTGAATAACAAAACAATTATGTTGGTACAAGAGTCTGGAGTTCTTTTTATGATGTTGTCATCTGTTGCGTCATGCACACACATACCCATCTTCCTAATATTGATTTGCACCCCCTTTTGCCCAGAACAGACTCAATTTGTTGGGAAATGGACGACAAGGTGTTGAAAGCGTTTCACTGGGATGCTGGCCCATGTTGACTCCAATGTTTCCCACAGTTGTGTCAAGATGGCTCGATGTCCTTTGGGTGGTGGACCATTCTTGACACATGGGGAAAAAAACCAGCAGCGTTGCAGTTCTTGCGACACTCAAACCAGGCACCTACTACCATACCCCATACTTAAATATTTTGTCTTGCCCATTCACCCGCTGAATGGCACACATATACAATCCATTTCTCAATTGTCTCAGGGCTTAAAAATCCTTCTTTAACCTGTCTCCTCCCCTTCATCTACACTGATTGAAGTGGATTTAACAGGTGGCATCAATAAGAGATCATAGCTTTCAACTGGATTCACCTGGTCAGTCTATATCATGGAAATAGCAGGATTTCCTAATGTTTTGTACAATCAATGCCAGCTGTTCATAGGACATGAACAGTGGGCAGACTCGTGTATCACAGGTTGACCTTTAGGTACCACCAAACCAGGGAACCACAGCTTCTGACAGACACCTCAGGTCTCAGAGAAGGTGATGTCACAGCACAAAGAAACACTATCCATGCTATCTGCTACAGCATCATTCCAGCACAGAACTAATACTCTCATTGTGCACATTTTAGACGTTAGAGTACCTTCAGGTATAGAGGTGTGTGTGTGTGTGTATCAACGTGTTCTGGTGTTTTACTTCATACTTGCATAAGTATTACGCAGGTACTTTACGGCCGAGATGTTGTAAGCAGTATACAAAAAAACGACCCAACTGGGATGTGTGTTTATGTTCAAAACTTCCATTAGCCCATCTTGAGAGGAAATGACAGTTGGACAGTCGACTCCCATCCTCCACCCAGTCATGTATCTTATTTGTGTTTTTCTTGAAAGTATTTAGGTCTGTACAGTCCGTCTGTGTGTTCAGGCCAGTGTACGTCCATGTGTGGTACACAGAAGAGTCTTGCCGATATGAAAGAAACCTTACCTCTGAGCCAGGCTTTTCTTTTAAAGCTATTTTTTCATGAAGAATGTCTGTTTTACAAGGTGCGAATTGGGCAACCCGAAGACAGTTATTCCCTGGTCTCTGGCTTTTTCAGTTTTTCTTAAAAATGTATTCAAAGCTAAAAAAAAGTCCCTCCTCAAGCCAGGTAGTAATCAAAAGAAGGAACTGGTACATGGTCTGAAAAACCTGTGGTATGTCCTTGCCAATACTTCTGCTTTTGGATCTATTCGTTAAAATGTTATATCCCCTGATGGGATGCAACATATTTGATCATTACATAATTCGAAGAGGTGCCTTTTTCAGGGAATATGACCGACATGATCTTCAAGGCTTTCCGTAGCTTCAGGCACAGGCTTGTGACTTTTCTGGGTGTCTCCCATGTAAGTACCTAAGGGTGTGCGTCCCAATTATGGTATTTTCCTTCATGACCACTAATCTAAGACTTCATGGTCATTTCACTCAGCCTCTCCCAATTTTTGTGTCTGTGCCAATTGAATTACATGTTCAATTCTATGCCTGCAGTACTTAGCCTACATGTGAGGGCGGCAGGTACAGTACCCTAGAGGTTAAGAGCGTTGGGCCAGTAACCGCGAGGTCGACTAGGTGAAAAATCTGTCTGCACTTAACCTTAATTGCTCCTGTAAGTCGCTCTGGATAAGAGTGTCTGCTAAATTACTGAAATGTATATGTGGCCTGTAGTACTGTATTTAGCTGTGACATCATCTGCGTTGTCGTTCAAACTTCCCCAGTCTTTCTAGCTTCTTATAATGTCTGGCTCATGTTGAAATGTGCTTGTCTATGAAGTGCCGGTCTGCCACACAGCTCCCTGTGGTCTACTCACCTCCACGTGGTGGAAATCTACTCTGTTTGAGATGGGATGTTTTGCTCTTCACTTCCACACCCCTGAGATGTATGTAGGGTTCGGGAAAGACATTAATAGGACAGATCACTTTTTTGGATGCAGATATTACTGCCGTATGGCCATTTCCTCTAAAACTGAAAAAAGGCTTACAATTGAATGTTGATATTGTCTGTACTCTTTTAAGAAAGAAAAGAAACACTCAAAAGCGAGATCCACATATAGCTCTTTAAATGCCTGCACTTTGTAAGAATGGGCATATTGTGATGAGTTGGGTAACAGCCTATTCAAACAAAGGGTTGGGAGAATGATATTTGATCCCAAGTCAGTGCTTTGTTACTTGATGGGAGTAAAGGGAGGTGCAGGTAGAGAGAACTTTTTTCCCCTCTGTCTTTTGTGTTGTGGAGATTCTCACGGATTGTTCTCATAGGGGCTGATGGGGCCATTGGCTTCACCGCAAATAAGGTGAGGTTGGGTAGTACTACGCAGGCAGTCAGTACTCTGTTCATATAGAGCACAAGATATTATTGACTAGTGGCTCGGTGGCCATTTAGGACTGGGGTGAAACATTTATTCCTCATGTTATTCCTGATGACTGACCTGACTTTTCTTTCATCTCTGTCTTCAGGTGGAAAATGCCAGCCCCAACACTGCTGTTTACGCCAATGTCACCGAGCTGAAGAAAAACATCCCACAATCCCCTCCGTTAGTAGCTCTGAGTCCTGACTTACCTCTTACCCAGGAGGGATGGCAGGTGTACACTGACAAGGACAGCGGGAAAGAGTTCTATTACCGCCCAGCCACGGGCCAAACCACTTGGGCCGACCCCCGTAGCACCCTCCCATCCACAGACATGGAGCTGCCCAAGGAGGCGTTGGCTGTCCCAGCCCTGTCCATGGCCCTTTCCCCTGCCCTGTCCCCGGCCCTTTCCCCGGCCCTGTCCCCAGCCTCATCCCAGGGTTCCAACTGGGAACAGGTGTTGGATGAGACCACAGGTCGAAACTACTTCTATAACCCCACCTCTGGGGCCACGTCCTGGGGAGCTCCGGAGCCCATCGCCCCCTCCTCTCCTGTTACTGAGCCTCCTGTGCTGAAGCTCCCAGACAGAGGACCGGTAGGGTCAAATATGCTTTATTTGACTAATATGGCCATTGTTTCAAGCTCATCAACAGATAAGGCTTCTAAAATACAGAACCGTGGAAAGTGTTGTTGGATTGTTGACTGCTAAAGCAGTCTGTCAGACACCAGCACATTAACATCTGCTTCATGGTCTTGAGGGAGTCTTGTTTCGTTAGTTCATTAGCTAGTTATGTCTAAAGCCTGCTATGGCATACACATGCTTTTTGCTGTTTATTCTCAGTGTTACTAGCCAAGTTACTAAGAACGTTTGCCATTTGAGCAGAATCGCTAGCATGTTATGAACCATGTCATAAACTTGGCCACCATGTCATAAAATTGACCACTCAGTTTGAGTTCCATCTTAAAAGCATTTGCGAATCTTCTGTTCCTCAGCCCCCTCTCCCAAAGGAAGACTACCTGACAGAAGACCACGAAGCTCCAGACACTTCCTCCTCGGTGTTCCCCAAAGACCTCCTGCCAATGCCGCAGGCTAAACTGGCCGTCATACCCCGGGCCATTCTAGACAGTGTCCCGGCGGGCTGGAAGCGCTCCATGGATGCAGATGGGAAGCCCGTTTTCACCAGCGAACGCACACAGGAGCAGGTAAGTGTATTGAATGGAGGTCCAGAGCTTTGAAAGGGTAGCGGTTTGAGAAACCATGCAGTGTGTGTCAAACACTGTTTTGTCCTGTGTGTGTGTATCCTGGCAGTGGCTCAAGTCTGTGGATCAAGAAGGAAAGACGTACTACTACCTGAGAGACGGCTCCAGATCCCAGTGGAACCTTCCAGCAGAGGTGAAGAGAACCAATATTGTAATTTCAAGGAATGGTTGAGTGTCTTTTTACCAGGTCTCAAAGAGCTTGACATTGTATGGGGTAACTCTGTACTGCACATAGGTGAAAAAAATATGCCCTTGCCTCAGATAAGTTGGGTTTGATTAAATAGGCCAGGGCCTTTACACTGTTTGTTTCTGTTAACCCTCTCAGCTCCCAGTTGCATCCAGTCTGCCTAAGGTGAGGAATGGAGTGGACCAGGACAGTCCGCCGGTTCTGAAGAACTGGAGACACACCATCGGCCCAGCTCAGTTTGGCCCCTCCCAAGAAGACAACGTGAGTAGCTGGGGAGCCCAGAGCATGGACAGGGACGTTGAGGGAGGTTTCACACCGTTGGTATAGCAACAGACGTTTATGGGCCATTAGAATCTCTTTTTGGAATCTAGACTGAATTTGGCACTACGGTATAGGAACATAGAAACTGCAGCATTGGCCATTCTGGTAGTCCCAAGCAAACAAGCCATTAGGACTAGTCCCTGACATGAGACACCTGGCCCTCACAGTTTTATGCACAATGCCCTTGTGGAAGGATGTCGTTGTGTATGTCTCAACAGGAGATGGAAACACCTGTCCTAGTTGATTTCCTCTCAGGAGGTCACTTACAAACCTAAATGGGAGAAACTACAACAAGAATGGAGGGGGCAGGGGAGAAAGCGGATAGAATTATGACTCATAAAATTTGACAGGATTTCTGCTGAAGAGGGAAGCTCTGTTTGAACAATAAGTTCCTATCGACTACTGTTGACTAACCAACCTGAACCCAATTCCCTCCCTTGCGTTTGGCAGAGGTTCTTTCCAACACATAGGAGAAATGTTTCGGACATCACCAGTGAAGCATCCAGCTCAGGCAACTCCACCGAGACACCACACCATGTAAGTACAGTAAGAACATACGACACGATAAGGTTTTGAATCCATAGGGATCTTTGTCAGGTCATTTTCTACTGGCCCTCAATAATAAATGATACGTGTTTGGACTAGTACACATAATAATTGAATTGGAAATTGCATTATTTTTCAACAATGATTTTATTGTTAATTTTATGAATTTTAATTCATTAATTCCCTGAAATGGAATTGACCCCAACCCTACTACTAACTCAATAAAATGTACTCTACTGTACAGACAGCGCACAAGCACTTCTAAATGACAAAGAGCCTGAAGACCCATTATTCCATTAATTGAAGAATTGTATTGTTTTCTCCATAAAGACTGATAGGTTGGGAGTACGGAGTAGACTGTCACATCTGAGCACAGACTCACATCATGAGCACGTAGGTTCTTACGGCCCACGTCAGGCCTGATAGATGCATAGTGTAGTTTGCCAGACAGGCATTGCATTCTGGTGGTGTGTGGGTGTTCTGATCTAACTAACATACTATGACATAGAATTGGATAGGAGAACTAATGGCGCTTGGGAAGGGGAGCTAATGGATTAGATATTGGTTACAGTACATACTACATACATGTATGCTCTTAAAAGGGCTGAATAAGAGTTTCTTATGTGGTGTTTAAGTGAAACTACTAACTTTGAATGGGTTGTTCTCTCTCTTCACTTCGTGTGTGGATAAGAAAGCTATCTGGATAACAAGCATCTGCTAAATCAGGGCTAAATCAGGGCTAAATCAGGGCTAAATCAAGGTCCTGCCCCCCCCCCCCCCCCCCCCCCCCCCCCCCCTGGGTGGCCCACATTTTGGTTTTTGCCCGAGCACTACACAGCTGATTCGAATAACCAACTCATCATCAAACTTTGATTATTTGAATCAACCCTGTACTAAATGATCGTGTCATGATAGACCACCATTGACACTACCCCCTAGTGGGGCGAGGGAGCATTTGTAGTTGTTTTTGTTGGACCTTTGCAAGTGGTGGCTTGTTGGGTAGTACTTTCAGATCTGATTGACACCATATTTTATTGCATTGCCTTTCAAAGCATTGTGCTGAATGTACTTATGGCGCTGTCTTATGTAGTAGGCACAGTAATGTCAAAGTGCTGAATGTCAATGCTATAAGCAAAGTCAACCCCAAAGGATCATTTCCCATTTTATGAATCCATGCAAACATACTCACGCCCAAGCATGTATAACTGTGCACTCATGCACACACACACATATACTAAGATTGACCACTCCCATGTAGACACCTGACTCACATTTCAAAGGTGTAAAGAATCTGCTACTTATACTCTTTGCTCTTTACCTGTGCTCATAGCCCAAGAATTCAGCATAACCTGGAACACTGCCAACACAAACATTTGTTGCTGCCACCTAGTGGCCTAGTATATGCATTGCAAAGTCACAGCAATACTTTATCCAGGCCTAGAATTATAGCCCACAATTACAATAATCTGTTAACATGAACAGTCCAATGTTCATATCAGCAAGTAGGCCTATGGGCAATGTCCAGTAGCATATGGCCCAATGTGGGTACTAACTGCTTAACTCATTTACCTATGTATGTCAGTGAAAACCATGAAAACCATGTGTTTGATACGATTTCATTCACTCTATTACGGACATTATAATGAGGCGTCCTCCCCTCAGCAGCCTCCACTGATGTGCGTACAGTACAATATAACTAACAACATCTTTAAACCTGATCTGAGGTCTGTGGGTTCCTGGTAATCACCATTAGTAGAAATGTTCATATACTCTCACTCTGTCATTTGTGATATTTTGTTAACATTTGTCTCTATTTTGCTCGTTTTAGACACATCTACTGGAGAAGGCAGGTATCCTGAACAAAACCAAGGTGGCCGACAATGGAAAAAGAATTAGGTAATGTCAAGTCAACCGCAAAAATTACAACACATTGTGATTTGCGCAATGGACCAATGATTCCTTATTTTCTGGTTTTCTAATAGGAAGAATTGGAGTCCGTCATGGACAGTGCTGCATGGAGGCATTCTCACGTTTCACAAAGACCCAAAATATGCACCCTCAGGAAACTCTGTAAGAACATTTTGCTACAGTAACCACTCACAACCACCAGTATAGAAAATAAGCTCATTGCATTCGTAAAGAATGATTTGCTTGCTTGTCAGGATTGGGTGTCCTACAACCTACTATTACGAACCACCAGGTCTGTTGAATGAATGTCATTGGTCCGTGATTCCTCAGAACAAGACCAATCAGATCACCCCAGAGTACACAGTGGAGCTGCGGGGAGCCACTGTGGGCTGGGCCCCCAAGGACAAGTCCAGCAAGAAGAACGTTCTGGAGGTATGGGCTCTGTTTAACGTCTGTCAGGGTTGAAGTCAGTTCTATTTCATTGAATTCAGGAACTGAATCAAAATGAATTGAATTTAACTCTTGGTATGGCTTTTTCCCTCTCCCGCTACAGTTGAAAACGCGTCATGGGTGTGAGTACCTGGTCCAGTACGACACAGAGAGCATCATTTCTGACTGGCACAGGATCATACTGGACACCGTCAGACAGCTGGTGAGTATCCAGGAGGTGTCTATGTGACAAGTTCTAATTAAAGTAGGCCAAGTATAACCTCTCCTCTCTCAGGACCAAGATCACTTGTCGGAAGAGGAAGAGGAGGAACCTATGGAGAAATCTCCACTTGCTTCAGACAGAGACAAGAGGACCAGCTGTAAGTATGAGTGTCCTACAACCTACTGTTATGAACCACCAGGTCTTTCAATGCTTTTGAGGTGTAAATAGGTGTAAAATGTCAATATTTGATAACTGGGCATTAGATTAGGTAGTTAACGAAAGCTGCACCCATTATAAATTGCCCTCTCCAGCAGCCACCAAAATTACGCCAGGCATCAGTGCCGAGTCATCAGATCAGGGGCGTGTCCGCACCAAACTACGCAAGTTCCTCCAGAAGAGGCCCACACTGCAGTCAGTGAAGGAGAAGGGCTACATAAGAGGTAAGACTGGGCTTTATAGCATGTTTATATGACATAGCAGAGTAACCTTATTGTATCTTTATGATACCTTTACGGCACTCAGAATGTTTTTCATCGTGGTTCTCTAGATAATGTGTTTGGTTGTCATCTGGACACGCTGTGCCATCGAGAGAACAGCACTGTGCCCAGGTTTGTGGAGAAGTGCATCAGGGCAGTGGAGATTAGAGGTAGGTATTCCTTCTTTATCCTGAGACCGTAATATCAACCTTTACCTTTACCACCTCTAAAGAGGCAACACAATTGTGCATTCCCCTTAGGTCTGGACATTGATGGGATCTACAGAGTTAGTGGGAATCTAGCTGTCATTCAGAGACTACGCCACAAAGCAGATCATGGTAAAGCAAGTTTCAAGGACTAGTAATGTATTTGTAGATGGAGCATCTTGCAGTATTATCAAATCAAATTTTTATATCAACCATATTCTCTGTCCTCATGCTACCTCCCTCCCTCCCTCCCTCCAGAGGAAAATCTGGACCTAGAGGACGGTCAGTGGGAGGAGATCCATGTGATCACAGGGGCGCTGAAGCTCTTCCTGAGGGAGCTGCCTGAACCTCTCTTCCCTTTCAGCTTCTTCGACAAGTTTATCGCTGCCATCAGTAAGTCTAGGCCAGGTCCTAATGAAACATTCTGGATGCATCTCAATAGTCAGACTCAAATTACATGATAGTAATGAACTGACATAGTCTGACCTAAATAGCATGAACGGATGTGAATAAATTGACATTTGGGATGACTCTTTCTCTGGTAGAAATCCAGGACTATCCTCAGAAGGTGTCGTACTTCCGTGACCTGGTGAGGTCCCTTCCCCTGCCCAACCACGATACCATGCACCTCCTTTTCAAACATCTCCTCAAGTGAGTGCTTGTTGTGGTAGAAACTGGAATTGTTTTGTATATATACATATATAATTCTATTGTTTTACATAAAACTATAAAAACAATATAAATAACTGAACACTTTCCACTCTCCTCATACTTCCTTTCACACCCTCTTCTCCTCATCCCCTCCTCTTCCTCTCTTCCAGAGTGATTGAGTTTGGGGAAAAGAACCGTATGTCAGTCCAGAGTGTGGCCATCGTGTTTGGCCCTACGTTACTCAGGCCCCAGACTGAGTCGGCCAACATCACCGTTTACATGGTCTTCCAGAACCAGATTGTGGAGCTCATCCTCAAAGAGTTTGAGACAGTGTTTGCCCCCAGCTGAGACATGTTCTATGTCATCCATGAGTCAAGAGGGTCGGAGACAATGGGGGTTGTCAAGTCCTGGGAAAAGACTGATGGTTACATGGGTTGCTAGATTTGGTAAAGGGAGGTTTTTTTTCTGTCAGTGAACTAGCCTTTAACTGTGGTAGTTCCAAGTCTTCAACCTTCATCCCAAGTTTCAAACTCATGCTGTCCACCCATCCATTCATCCATCTGTTTTGGTACTTCCACTCAAAAGAACATTGACAAAAAGGAAGTTGAGGGAAAAAGGGAAAATGGATGAACATGTTGACATACCAAAGTTTACCATGGATCCGATGACAATACCTGGCATTAGGCATCATGTTTAGTTTTACGAAGAAAATATATATTACATGTAGGTGTACATGTATTTGGGGGAATATTCTGATGTTGTATCCATGGTTTGGAGTGACATATCTGAGACAGATTGGTCTTTTTAGTGGATGACCTCTTAACTATATGTTAAAGTCTATGAAAAATATTAAATATTGTATACCTTCCCGAATGTTTCCTTATCAACAATACAACTATGAGATCTTCCTTATCAAACCAATTAAAATGGTTGTTGTTGCTTTCCTTTTGGTGAGCCATTCAGATTTCATACCTCGGCCTTGACTGTAAAGTTATTTGATTACTTCCTAATTTAGAAAAAGGCTGTGGATTTATCAAGGAATACTACTTGCGACTATATTGTGGTTCATTATGCATAACGTGGCTGTACGTTATGGGCAGTACATATGAAAATATATTATGATAGAGCATAACTGTACATTATGGTTGTTTTATAGTATTAATGTTATTACAGAACAAGGATAAGAACAATATATCAAGATATTTTGAACAACTTTTTTCTCTGTACATAAGAGTTTACCTTATAAATGAATGTTCTTCTAATAAAATAATGTAATTTCTGTCAATGTTTCTGTCCAAAAGGCTGTGAAGTATTTGTGGTTAATCATATCAGTAATGTTAGTTCATCAAATGTAGCTGTAGCTCTGCCCACCGGTGAAGTGGAGCAGAGCATGCTGGGCGATCTACAGCTCAGAGAATAAGATCAGTAGTCAGAGTAAGAGTAATAAGATCAGTAGTGAGAGAAATTTCCAGCCATCCTTGTCATTTCCCACCAGTTAGCTTTCATTGTGTTAGCACACCACACACACACACACACACACACAACACACACACACACCACCACACCACACACCCACACACACACACACACACACACCACACACCAACACACACACACACACTTTGATTAATCAAGTCGCCAGACCACTAAGTGCCTTAGCCCATTCATACTACATACACTGTGTGATGCATCTTCAGCATTATTAAACCGCCTCAACTGGAATCCTACCTGTCTGTCATCTGTGCCCTTACCAGCACACGGGAACGAACACATGAAGTAAAACCTAACCTTAAGAATATACAGTCCACCAAGTCACTTACATTGTGGTCCTTTTGAGCCGGATAAAGGTGTTTACTCCCGGATCAAGATGCATTGAGTTACCGGTGAAGCCTGGACCAGGTCTGATCATCCAAGGCGCCAAGCCTCACCTTATCCAAGTTATAGTAGCACAGTATGTACATGGGCAAGAAGACGACCTTCAACCTCGCATGGCGGGAGCTGCCAAGATGACACCCCTCACTCCACCCAGTCCCTTCCTCTCCAGCCAGGCCAGATGGGACACAACTCCAGATGTGTGGGAGACCTTCAGAGAGCACAGGTCCGTCCTAAACCCTCATCTGACCCATGAGAGCTATAGGATGAGCTACTGTAAGCAGAGTAAGGAGCAACATAGAGGTCTGTCCATGGTCTGCTACAGTCACTGGGAACACAGGAAGCCACCTACAGAGAACGAGCTAGTGAGAGAGTACATCGAACAAGGGAAAGCCCAGCTGCGGCAGTCCCAGCGAGCTATGCAAGTCAGGCTCACTCAGTCACATGAGCAACAAGAAGAGATGGTACAGCTCACTGAGACTCTCCGCTCCGTGCTGCCACAGCTCACATCCCAGTCTATAGCTAGTCTGGGATGTGTTTCAGTCTGCCATCACAAAGGACCTATCAGTCAACAGTAGCCTGCAGCCAGCCGCTGTTCCAGAGTTTCCACCCGCTCCTTCTACAGAGCTGAAGTTAATCATCGAGGTGGACTCTTCAGCTGCTCTGGCTACAGAGCATCAGCCAGTAGTAGCCACCGTGGTGCTCCACCCACGAGGGCGGTACAACCTGAAGGTACAACCTGGGCCTGTCTTTAGGTCACCAGCTCCTGTAACAGAGAGCCATCGTGTTGCAGCCACAGGACCACAGACCGCCGTTCATCAGCCAGCATCTCCCTGGTTGCCACCAGCCGCAGCCCAGGGATCCTCAGCCCCTGTCCCAGTATCTCTGCCACCAGCTGCAGCCAAGGGATCATCAGCCCGTCCCAGTATCTCTGGTACCAGCTGCAGCCCAGGGGCCACCACCTGGCTTTACACTAGGAGTCATCCCTGTTTCAGTTAGGGGGGCTCCACTAGAAGCCAACAACAAGCCCCCACCTACTCCTGATGAGGAGCCATGTTCATCTCTAGCCACTGGCCCTCCACTTGGCCCTGGCTTCCAGACACTAGCTGCCCATGCAGTGCGGTTCCCACTTACCTCAGTACAACGAGACCAGACCAGCTCATAATAAAATCTGCTAAACATGTGTTTGTGACCAATAAAATCTGATTTGATTTAGATAGAAGTTTAGATAGAATAATATAATTTTAATGAACTGTGAATGGCTGAAGTCTACTTTCCACTAATTGGTGATCTGCGCAGCGCGACTGCAATAAAAACGTGCTGGAACGCAGCCAGAATGTGTGGTCTTTGTAGGCTACTCCAAAACGATAGAGGGCGGAAATGCACCAGTTGTTGGGCTGTCCAGTACAGTCACAAACCAAAGAACGTAAAAAAAACGTACGTCACTTCTATCAGACACATAACAACACTGAAATGGCGGCTGAAGGAGTTGGAGAGATCGCTTCTAAGGAGCAACTTACAGTGGCACAGAAACAAGTTCTCAGGAAAAGACAAGATCTCGACTATTGGAAGAAAAACGCGCTAAAAATACGTAGTCGCAACCGCATAACTGGACTAGCTATCGGGGCGTTTGTCATCGGCATGTGTATCCTTCCATCTAGGGTGTCATGCATATCTCAGTCGTTACTACTGTTCCAGCTGGATGATAGCGGTTATTACTTAGGTAGTGTAAAGCGTAGCACATATCATTTGTCAAACATTTACTTGACAATACTTCCTCAATTCCTGACTTGGAAGACAACGCATGTCTTCTAAATTTCCTTGGCAAGTTGCAAGTGGGTTGTTTAAGCAATAAGGTCCGAAGAGGTGTGGTATATGGCCAATATACCACGGCTAAGGTGCCTGGACACAGCCCTTAGCCGTGGTATATTGGCCATATATCACAAACCCTTATTGTTATTATAAACTGGTTACCAACGTAATTAGAGCAGTAAAAATACATGTTCTGTCATACTTGTCTGATATACCACGGCTGTCAGCCAATCAGCATTCAGGGTTTGAACCACCCACTTTATAATTAAATTTAGAATATGCTCTGTTATTATGTACATTTTTGTTCTCCATGAAGTAAAGCAAAAATGTGTACACTACCATCTTGTCTACTTCAAATCTTCTCATTGACGGTCCTTGCAATCCGGATTCCTTGGGATGTCACCACCCCCCATTGAAGTTAATGTAAAGGGTAAGGACATCCTAAGGACCCAAGTTAGCACTAACACTCATTGATCGAGACAGGTGAGTGTCAGAGAGGAAGAGGTGAAGCAAGATGGATAACTGGACCCAAATCTGTCTTCTCCAGCAGGTGGTGTTTTCCTTTTTTTCTGCTGACTACCTGAGGAGTTTTTGTATGGAGGTCAATGTGTGTTGAATTTGGTTAACAAAACGTGTAGTGGCTTATTTGCTACATCTGGCTCATTGAATAAAGGTTTTGTAAAGCATAGGTTGGTACGAGTGTACTGATATAAGGAGGACATGACATCCCGGCAACTTAGATTAAAAACACTATATCAGAGTTGTACCTGTTGTTCACTTGCATATGCCCTCTTATTGGCTAAAATGGGCCCACCTGATTTGCCACCTCCTGCCTGCCTTTCATTTTTTTTTGACATTTATTTTAATTGTTAGAGCGGCCACTGAGCATCTGGTCAATATATTGCAGGGGCGCAACTTTCACTTCGGAAGGGGGGGCACATACTGAAATTGCATTTTTGTCCCCCCCCCCCAGTTTTATCATTGAAATGTGTTACAGAACAAGGCAATGGTGTGCTTTAGGACCATGCGGACGCCTCCGTGCGGTCAGGTAGGCTGTTTGGAGTGTGTATAAAAAAATATAATAATTGTCCCCCCCACTTCTAAAACCAAAGTTGCGACCCTGATATAGGGCCTTTGGGGTGGACACCCAGCTGTATCAATCAATGAGAGAAGATTTGAAATAGACAAGATGACAGCATACACATTGTTGGATTACTTAAAAACAATTATTTTATAAATTCTAACAAACCACCTGCATCTAGCCATTGACGTTTAGAAGACATGCGCTGTCTTCCAAGTCAGGAATTGAGGAAGTATCGGAAAGTAGGTTGGTAGAAAAATGGGCTTTAAAATTTTCATTGGTAGAACAGGTGCACCCGATTTAAAGTTAGGATCATAACATTTAGAAGCACCAGAATGTTTTTTTCTATTGATTCTATTGTACCTATA
Organism: Salvelinus sp. IW2-2015; assembly: GCF_002910315.2. Taxonomy (NCBI): domain Eukaryota; kingdom Metazoa; phylum Chordata; class Actinopteri; order Salmoniformes; family Salmonidae; genus Salvelinus; species Salvelinus sp. IW2-2015. The sequence continues at coordinate 231,492 of NW_019942867.1, read as the reverse complement.
TTAATTTCTAGCTACTTTTGAGCCCTATAAACTATAAAGACATTTGTTTGTTATAAAAAGCTAAAATGTTGATACAAAAACCTGTCATTGAAATTAGTCATTTGTGGAATATTAGGTTTCTACATTGTGTGAAAGCACTACCTATTGAGGTACATTTAGTGGTGGAAAAAGTACCCAATTGTCATACTTGAGTAAAAGTAAAGAAAATGACTCAAGTGAAAGTCACCCAGTAAAATATACTTGTCTAAAAGTATTGAGTTTTAAATATACTTAAGTATGAAAAGTAAATGTAATTGCTAAAATATACTTAAGTATCAAAAGTATAAATCATTTCAGATTCCTTATATTATATTGTTTTTTAAATTTACGGATAGTCAGAGGCACACTCCTACACTTAGACATCATTTACAAATTAAGCATTTGTGTTTAGTGAGTCCGCTAGATCAGAGGCAGTAGAGGTGACCAGGGATGTTCTCTTGATAAGTGTGTAAATTGGAATAAGCATTCAAAATGTAAGTACTTTTGAGTGTCATGGAAAATGTATGGAGTAAAAAGTACAAGTTGTCAAAAATATAAATAGTAAAGTACAGATACCAACAACAAAAAACTTAAGCAGTACTTTAAAGTATTTTTACTTAAGTACTTTACACCACTGGGTACATTACATTGAACATTGTACACTGTCTCTAATAGCGAACTGGTTTATGAATGTATAGTCAATTCATGACATTCGCAATCCATTACATTTTTTGCTGTAGTAATGGTGCAGTCATGACAGTAACGAATCTACGCCCACTTTTATCTCTAGGGCACTTATACAACGGTACAGCGAAGCTTAATCATTACAACAATTATTGTCTGTGTGATTATTTTTCTAGGTGCACGGTGCTCCCAAAATAAAATGGCAGGTCGCACAACAAAATATTTAGGAGCATATGCAACCAAAATGGTTGCACTTTATAGCCCTGGTCAAAAATGATCTGGTCTATGCTTTACATGATCTAAGTAACACCTTTCAGCCATTTGTAACAGTGGCAATGGTCTGACTAGGCAATATTTTTCAGATCTAATAACTAGCTAGCTGCTAACGTTAGCATGTCATGGTCACCAAATAGGTTCCTAGCTAGTTTGTGTGTGGTGTGTGTGTCTTATCATTTCTCACTGCTCTAAAAGGATCCACAGCACTCAATATGGTGCTGTAATGAAAACCACAACTCTCAGAAATATACTGAAATGCTCTTTGAGAGGAAAAAGGCAAAGGTTACTCCTGCCTGTTTTGTGACCTTAACCATTTATTGTCTTCAGTCAGCTACACTATCCTCTCAGTGAAGCAGGAGAGGATCATGGAGGACATTGATAACGAGGCAAAGATAAATTACATCAGAGGCCCCAGGACCGGGACCAACTCTTAAGGATGTTCCCAGCTCCCTCACCTGCACAGGAACAGTGGAAGCTGAGCTCACACGGGACTGGACTGTCAATCTGCCATATGCAACTGTGGCCAAAAGATACACACTTGTTTTTGAAAGGTGGAGGCTCCCATCAATTTCTGTTATTTCAATATGCATTGTAGAGATAGATGTAACCATGCACATGCTCTAGACCTGGATACCCTGCAAACTGGTTTCTGAATATAATATAACTTGTTATATAATAAGAGGTTGTTTAAGAATATTACATTGTTTGTGTATTGTGCAACTAATTGGCCTCGTAATATAGGAGAAAGCTTACGTGTTGGGCTATTCCGTGATATTTGGATGTTGTTATAGAATGAAATGAAACGTAAAGCTGCAATCAGATGATTCGTGTGTAATAAATTGTTTACTTACTTGACGGTGTATCCGTTTTGAGTTTTCAAAGTCAATGCGTGATGATTTTGGACATCAACCTACAGGGAAAGAAAACTCAAAACAGTGCATGATGTTGAATAGTCATTTATTAGCAATATTTACAAATATGATTTAGGAAACAATCACGCTTGGAAGGTAAAAAAAAAAAATGTTAAAGGCACAGAATCTGCATGGCAGTATGTTTTCTAGAAACATGATTGACAACAAAATAGATTTCATTGTATATTTACTTTTGATGTCTTGATTTAGAAGAACACAATCTGAGTAATATATTTCATGTGTTCTACTGCAATCGTTCCCCATGTGCATACTTTAAGGCAAATAGCTCAGAATTCTTCACAGCTTCAGTTCTTTGTCATGAATCAAATAATTACCAACACTAAATGCATAGGCACACATACCGATTTAAAATATATAACTATAATCTTTACCCCGCTATTATTTATAGGGATGCAATTGTTCAATAGCAATAGTGAACGACCCCTATGGAAAGTGCATTGTATCAATCCATAGATTAAGAAGATAAAATACGTTTTTAAAGCATAGGCGTCCACTCTATGCTTAAAAAATGAAGGCTGATAAGTGACACCCAGTATCTTTACTACTAGGCCATAGAGTGAGTAACAAATGAACAAAGTGTAGTATATTATAAGACCTGGAGTGTTTGTATACTGAACAAAAATATAAATGTAACATGCAACAGTTTCAAAGATTTTACTGGTTTACAGTTCATATAAGGAAATCAGTCAATTCAAATAAATTCATTAGATCCTAATCTATGGATTTCATATGACAGGGAATACAGATATGCATCGGTTGGTCACAGATACCTTAACAAAAAATGGGTCTCACAGGGGGCCTCACGATCTCGTCACGGTATTTCTGTGCATTCAAATTGCCATCGATAAAATGCAATTGTGTTCGTTGTCCATAGCTTATGCCTGCCCATACCATAACCCAACCGTCACCATGGGACACTCTGTTCACAATGTTGTAATCAGCAAACCACTCACCCCACAACGCCATACACGTGGTAGGTGGTTGTGAGGCTGGTTGGATGTACTGCCACAATCTCTAAAACGAAGTTGGAGTCGGTTTATGGCAGAGAAATGAACGTTCAATTCTCTGGCAACAGGTCTGGTGGACATTCTTGCAGTCAGCATGCTAATTGCACATGCCTTCAATAATTGAGACATCTGTAGCATTGTGTTGTGTGACAAAACTGCACATTTTAGAGTGACCTTTTATTGATCCCAGCACAAGGTGCACCTGTGTAATGACCATGCTGTTTAATCAGCTTCTTGATATGCCACACCTGTCAGGAGGATTGATTATCTTGGCAAAGGAGAAATGCTCACTCACCGGGATGTAAACAAATGTAATTTTAGAGAAGCAGGCTTTTGTGCATATGGAACATTTCTGGGATCTTTTACTTCAGCTCATGAAACCAACACTTTACATGTTGCGTTTATATTTTTGTTCAGTGTACGTTCAATAAAGTGACATTTAGTTTTTCATGCACCGTGTGTGATTTGTGTTGCTTCATGAACATTTGTTCACACCAAACACAGTTCTGATGTTTTGCTGATACTTGCAGGCAGCTTGGATTGACTCTTATTTAGGTGTATTTGTTTTAGTTCACCCGGCACACCAACTAAGCGGAGCTGCAAAATGGAAAACTGCTGACCTGACTTGCCGGTCAATACATTAGATGCATATTTGTTCATCCCATTCCTTACGCAATATTGCAAACCTTTCTAATACCAACTTGAAACAATATTACAAACCCTACAAATGCACTGTTTTGAAGGCAATGATTACATCTCATCCTGCTAAAGCTATCTTATCTCCTGATTCATAACATCTGGACAGTAAAACACTGTCTAGCTAGGGCTGGATTTGATCCATATCGCCGAAGTATCGCAAATGTTTTTTGAGCAGACATATGCAGCGTTTACCGTGAACGCAGTCTCCGCGACCGCAGGAACATTGCCTTTAGTTGTCAATTTCAACATTAAGGGGATTAAGGGGAGTTCCTGCTTGCAGCAGTTGGATGACGAGGTGCAGGAGAGAGCAGGGCTTCTGGGACGTGTGTTTTCCAGGACTAGCACAGGCAGTAACCGCATAAGAGCACACGCAGAAACACACACACAATTAGCCTTCCTATGCTCACTTTGACCTGATGCTACACAGAGCTATATAAGCTTAGCATCCTTAAGATCGGGAGGGGGACTTCCTTGGCTTGGTGTCACAATACTAACTCATGGTATTGCACATGGACCAGATGGCAGATAGGATGCTTTGGTGCTCTGACAATGGGATCCTTATCCATCGTCGTTAGGAGTGTTTAGTGAGGCTCATCATGTGGATGACCATGGCCTTTTTCTCATTTGGGAAAAAGTCTGTCCTCCAACCTCTCCTTTGTCCTCTCTCCTCCGTGACTCAGAAACTGATAAGTGGTCGAGGCGAACAGAAGTGTTCTTCCTCCTTGTTAGCTATCTTTCATAGATGATAGTCATGTGTGTCCTACCGGAGTCCTTCATGAAAGAATTTATAAATCTGCCACACCCCCTTTGAATCAGCTTTTGTTTTGTTGATGGAGAAAAGCATGCACATATTTACAAACAATATGCTAGTTATAGTTGTATCTATAAAATGTATTGAACAACTAACTTCATTTGTTTTTATCACTCAACAAATTTATTTTGGGATCCATCCCTGTAAACGTCATTTGCCTGAGTGGAGAAAAAGTCTAATTTCTTACAAGCCCATTTTCGTCCTCGTTCACTCTCTTTGCTACCTCTCCTCAATTACCTTTTTCAAAAGGAGGCGAGAGAGGACAGAGGAAAGAGGACGCAGGAGTTGAGCAAATCCAATTGAGAAAAGGCCCATGTCTTCTGGCCATCCGGTTTCCCCATCCCAAGGCTCAGGCTGGGAGCTATCTGTTCAGCACTGGGCTGGGCAACTTATTGGTCATCATTGGGCTCCCTCTCTTCCTGGTTGGTGGTTGGGAGGGGAGGCGGCTGGCCACAGTATCACCTGCCCCAACCCCCAATCCTCCGGATCACACAGGGAGACGCGTCTCACTAGTAGTAGAGAGGTTAGAGGTCAGAGGGCGTAGTGTGTTCACCAAGTAACCAAGCAGGTTAACAAAGAAAAATTAAGGTGACTACGTTAACATATTATTTTCATCACTGCACAGGTTTTTAGAAGGATTACACCTGTCAAAATGTGCTATGTTATTATTCAGACTGACAAGGTCAGGGTTCAGGGATCATGGGTCAGACAGGGTGCTTGCTCACCATCCGGTTGTAGTCGGGGGCAAAGGTCACCCCTTTACTGGACCTCTCCTGAGAGCCACTGCTGCTGCCACTGACTGAGTTTTTACGCATGATCCCTGTGTTTGTAAGACATGGAGGGAATAGCTAAGTCATAACGAACTCCCAACCAGACAGCAACATAACTACTACAATACCAACTGACCTGCAGGGGGCAGTATATCCAGTCTCTGCAGGCTGTTCCTACGCRASCCGGGRTAGTTGCCGCTCTTGGAGAGRCGCCTCTGGCGGTTGTTGAGCATGGCGGCGGGGGACATGATGCCAAGGGGAGGCACCTTTCCCATCCGCTCATACAGYGCCTCAATCTCCCTCTTCTGAGTGAGCTGGAGGGCCTGCACCTCTGACAGGTGCCTGAAAGAGAGGAAGGGAGGAAGGACAGAGAGGGGGAGGGGAGAAGAAGAAAGAGGAGGAGGGAATACAAGAGAGAGTGAATGGGACAGGGAAAGAGTTGAGAAAGGAGAAGATGGTCAAGGTCAGGGGCAAGAAGAGTTTTATTAAGTTAGCTTGAATTGGTGTTTGTGTTTTCACAGTCAGGTCAGGAATTTGGAAGATCATTTTGGTTTAATGACCATTTAGTGTTGACAAACCAAGTTATAAGAATGTTCAAAACCTTATGTCATGCTCTAATGATGACAGTGGAGGCTGGTGGGAGGAGCTATAGGAGGACAGGCTCATTGTAATAACTGGAATGGAATAAATGGAACGGTATCAAACATATGGAAACCGCATGTTTGACTCCGTTCCATTGATTCCATTTCAACCATTACAATGAGCCCATCCTCCTATAGCTCCTCCCACCAGCCTCCACTGAATGACGATGCGCATGACCTTATTACACATGTTGATGTCAACAGTTCTTAGAAGTCTTTTTAATTCAACTAGAGTCCCGTGTGGCTCAGTTGGTAGAGCATGGTAGAGCATGGCGCTTGCAACGCCAGGGTTGTGGGTTCATTCCCCACGGGGGGACCAGGATGAATATGTATGAACTTTCCAATTTGTAAGTCGCTCTGGATAAGAGCGTCTGCTAAATGACTTAAATGTAAATGTAGAGTGATAAAGACACACTTCTATTTCCTATCAACAGTGTGGCCATAACTCGTTTGTTTTGTTTTGGAGGACTGGGGAGGAACCGGTGACCTTGATTGGTGGAACAACGTTTTCTACTTTGACTGTGTGTTTGTTCACAAYCTCAGAGACKTAACTTCAAAAACAGAAATRGTRCGCCTCCTCTCCTCCACTCACCTGTCCCTGAGTTCCTGTAGCTCCTCGCACATATCCTCGTTCTCGCTCTCTGTCTCGTCACTGCTGACATACGAGGCGCTGCGTGTGTAGCTCATCCAGGGCTGGTTCAGATTGCTCCCGCTAAACTGGGGGCTCCCCGCTGTACCCTCCCACAGGCTCAGGCTCAGCCTCCGGCCCCCCCTTCTYCTCAGCTCCTCCTCCTCATCCTCCTCTCCCTCCTTTTGCTCCTTGTCGGGCTCTTTGTCGGGCTCTTTGTCGGGCTCCTCCTCACTCTCCTGCTGGTCCTCCTGCTCTGTCTGCTTAGGGCCTCCAGACAAGGAGTGGGCGATGTCTATGTTACACAGGGGCCCGCCGGGGGATCGCTGGGGAGGGGACACGGTTACAGTGCTAATGCTGCTTTCTGATTCGCCCCCCTGCTCCTCGGTGCTGGTATCAGATTCACTGTCCCGGGAGGAAGGGCTGGTGCTAACGGTGACTGTGGGCGGGGTTTGGTGTTGTGGGTGGGTTTGGGGAGGATCCTGGGCGGGGCTAGCGGAGGCTGCAGGGATCTCTCTGCTGGGTGTGACCTGGAAACGGCCGACGGTAACTGTAGGCTTTTTCTCTGTTGGAGGGAGAGAGAGAGAGAGAGAAGAGAGCGGGGGGAGTGCGAGATTTATGTCACGTTACGTAATTGACACCCATTATAATGGTGTGTAGAAAGAGTCATTGACATCAAGCCAGCCTACTCATCTACACAACAAAGTATTTCTCATCAAAGTTTATACTACAGGTTGGGCACATGGGGGGCAGACTTAACTGTACAATGATTTAAGTCATGTTGCTTGAGAGAGTACCTTGGGGTCATACAAGTACACAGTAAAAAGTGAATTGATAAATTAATGATCCACAGTATCGTATATTAAGTTGCCATGGACACAGCAGGTGCAAAAATGCAATGTGGTTTTTCCTGACATATCGGCTACCTTAGAAACAGACAGTGCTTTAAAAATGTACATTAATTAAAAATGAATTGACGTGATTGACAATTATTAGCTCATCATGCCAAATGCATACACAATGAAAAGGTGTATGGCATGGAGAGAGAGCTTACCCTCAGAGATAGGTGACAGTCTGTTTTTGGCAGCGTTTGCTCCCGACTCTGACACCACCAGGGGTGAAGAGGTTCTTAGCTTGGGTGAAGACACCTGCAGGGTAAAATAACAACAATTTATTTTCAGCTTTACCAGCTCAGTACTGTAATAATACACTATGCCAGAACATGTTACAGGCGTGTCTCATCTATACAACACTGTAGAGGAACAGGTTTGAGGTTTTAAAGGTAAGGCAACACAGGTTGAAGCAAATTCATATCCTACWGTATACACTTCWTCTTSATGTATATGAGCACATATTTATTAAGTGACTYACGGTGCTCTGTGGGCTGKCTGGAGMRGAGGAGGAGGGGGAGCTGGTGATAGAGGTGGAGGCTGAGCTGTCTGTYTGCTCCTGGAACCCCACCCTGGGCCCCAGSTGGCAATACATCTGKGGACTCGCCCTGGATCCTGGAGGAGAGAGGCTGGAGCCAGCTTGCCTGAAAGCAGTCCCATCCACTAGYCCGCCAGGCTGGGGTRACCCTGGGGCTACGTTGGCTTTCAACAGGCYCTGTTGGTGCAGAGCCTGGGTGTCTGCATACTGCTGGCACATGTCCAGATACTGGCCYGCTGTTATCTKGCCCTGGGGTTGGTAGGGGYCCTCCCCTGGCATCAGCTGGGGAGGGCCAAACATGGAKGGGTGGTAGGRGCCAGACTGGGCTGGGTTCAGACCGCTGGGCATGGAGGTGGGGGGCATGAAGGACTGGGCSACGCTCATGGCCAGGGACAACACGTTGGCCAGGGAAAAGAGGGGCTGGTTGTGGCTGTTGGGGGGCCACATGCCTGGGTTCTGCTGCTGTTGRGCTGRAGGGGTRGGCTGGGGGGTACTGCCCACTACCTCACCCTTCAGAGGTAATGTTTCACCCCCCTGCTGCTGCCCTGGGGTGGCCGGCTTGGCCGGGGAGGAGGAAGGGGATGGGGAAGAGGAGGAGAGGTTGGAGTTGCTTAGGACCCGGTGGAGGGTCTCGGGGGTGAGGGGGGTGCTGGCGGGCTTTGAGGAGGTCTGGGTGACAGGGTAAGGGAAAGGAAAGTGGGTGTTGGGGACATAGGGGGGCTTGGGGTACTGCTGGGGCAGGGGAGGCAGCTGATTGAGGGGCATCATGGGGGGCACGGCCTCGGGGTGGGAATACTGGGGGTAATGGGAAGCAGGCGGGTGGAAGGTCTGGGAAGAACCTGGAAGACACATAAGGAATATTGGGGTTAGACTCATAAGTAGGGGAACAATCTGACTTATGACTGGTTGAATGGGTTCCATCCACAAACAGAATAAAGACCTGTTCTAAAGAGTTTATGTTACGTAGACAGCATTCCCTTCTGCCTAGCACCACATMTAAAGTAACCAATCAGTTATTTACAACATAAATCAAACTGGACCACCTGAGGAAAGACCTACWTTCACTCAGATACAGATACAGTGACACAGTATTGGTTACATTCGCTTTTCCTCTCACAAATGTAGATACTTCCTTCCTTTTTCAATCTTATCAATGGACAGAGATATCATTCTGCAGCACAACTTCAGCTCAGTTAAACACAGGTTCCCATGAAATCAAGGCATGTCAGTCAAAAGGAAATTTGACACCGCCCAGAGTGTCAAAAGTAATTACAGACCACAAAAATAAACAAAAGCTAAAACGTGTCAATGATGAATGGATTATGTAACTCACTTAACTCCTCTTTCACATTGCAGCTGCACATAAACCTCACACCTGTTAAAACAGACTGAATGGCAACTCTCAGTAGATTTGAGACAGAGTGGGAAAATCCCCACTGTAACGGTCAGTAAACATTCTGAGAGAGCAACTGGAGAGGGGGGGGAGAGAGAGAGAAAGAGAGAGAGAGAATAAGAGAGGGAATTTAGGCCTGAACCGTCCCCCCTCTGGGTGGTTGAGGTAAATACCCAGGGGACCCTGCTCTGGGGCAAACTCAGACTCTGAGGTGCCTGAGAGGAGGAAGTGACGCACAGTGCTAGCTGATAGCATTCCGCTCTACAGCAAACCTGAACACTAGAGGTGAGTGGGTGTGTCTGAGTGGGGATACCAGTTCTTCGAATAACCTTATGACCATATATGCCCATATAGAGTATCACATGTTTTGTCTCCAATTGCCAGAAGGCCTATTGGTTCTAATGGAAACCTTCTTCTGCCTATCTCAATGCCCGATTGGTAAACAAAAATATACTTTGGCAATATCAAAGTATATCAATACCGCTACTCAGACTACTACTGTAATAAGCATTCAAAGTCTAAGACTCAAAGTCTGATGTCCAAGGACGAAAAAACAGTTTTGTTGTTTGCAGTAACTTTTTTGTTATTGTAGCATCCCAAACTGACATGGCAGTTTCACCTATTAAGGATTCCAGCTATAAATGAAAGGTTTTTGTTTCTGTGGTTGATGGTGAGCAGGCAGACAGTTTTTCTGGGGTTGGAGTGTGGTACGTACTTGACGTGGTCTGGAAGGACTGAGAGCGGAGGGGGCGAACAGAAGGGACCGCCTTTGGGTCGATGTAGAAGTCTCCAACAGGCGCCACAGGAGACGAGCATCGGAGCTGAGCAACGCTGCCCTCAGCAAAGTCTGGCCCAGAGACACAAATAAACCCTTAAACATGCGCTGATACACCAAAGTGACATTGATCATACCGTATCGATGTGTTTGTGGGGACTGATGACACATCTATATGTGATGGCCGTCACTGTGCTGCTTCGGTTACCAATTCATCTCAGTTGATTGATTGATTGGTTTTATTAGCCGGTTTAAAAAGTACATATACACAGAGTACATACATTTACAAACGTGACAGGGATAGCGCAATAAAGTCAGATAATTATTTCCATTATGGTCCCTAAAGTAAAACATTATAGTTACAGACATACAGTGCCTATAGAAAGTCTACATCCCCCTTGGATTTCTTCACATTCTATTGTGTTACAAAGTGGGATTAAAATTGATTTTATTGTCATTTTTTGTCAACGATCTACACAAAATACTCTGTATTGTCAAAGTGGGAAAAAAATTCTAACATTTGTCAAAGATTCATGAAATATAAAACACTCATATTACTTGATTAGTATTCACTCCCCTGAGAGTTGCTACATGTTAGAAACTCCTTTGGCAGTGATTACAACTGTGAGTCTTCATGGGTAAGTCTCATAAGAGCTTTGCACATGTAACAGTATAGCTTCCGTCCCTCTCCTCGCCCCTACCTGGGCTCGAACCAGGGACTCTCTGCACACATCAACAACTGACACCCACGAAGCATCGTTACCCATCGCTCCACCTTGCAGAGCAAGGGGAACAACTACTTCAAGGTCTCAGAGCGGGTGACGTCACCGATTGAAACGCTATTAGCGCACACCCCACTAACTAGCTAGCCATTTCACATCGGTTACACACACATGGATTGTGAAATATTTGCCAATTATTATTAAAAAAATTCTTCAAGCTCTGTCAAGGGTGTTGGGGATCATGGCTAGACAGCAATGTTCAAGTCTTTGTATCGATTTTCAAGCAGATTTAAGTCAAAACTGTAACTTGGCCACTCCATTTCTTTCATCCATCTTTGCTGATGTCAAGCATACCCATACCATGATGCAGCCACCACCATACTTGAAAATAAGGAGGCAGTTACTCAGTGATGTGTTGTGTTGGATATGCCCCAAACATAAGGCTTTGCATTTAGGCCAAAAATTATAGTCCTTTGCTGTGTTTTTTTTTTGCAGTATTACTTTAGTGCCTCGTTGCATACATCTGCATGTTTTGGAATATTTGTATTCTGTATATTTGTATTCTTCTTTTCAATCTGTCATTTAGGTCATTATTGTACTACAATGTTGTTGATCCAGCTTCAGTTTTCTCCCAACACAGCCATTGAACTGTAGGTGTAGCTGTAAAATCATCAACGTCTGATTTGTTATTGTTACCCATCCACCAATCACTGCCCTTCTTTATGAGGTGTTCGAAAAGCTCCCTGGTCTTTGTAGTTGAATCTGTGGTTGAAATTCAATASYWGACTGAGGGACCTTMCAGATGTTGTACGTACGGGGGACAGAGGAATGCCTAGTCTAAACTAAGGGGGTAAATACTTATGCAACAAATATATTTTAGTTACTAACCTTTTACTAATTTGTAAAAATTTGCAGAATTTTCTTTTCACTTTGACATTATGGAGGATTTTGTGTAGATCAATGACAAAAAAATACAATTATATCTATTTCAATCCCACTTTGTAACACAACAAAATGTGAAAGAAGTTCAAGGGGGTGCAGACTTTCTATAGGCACTATAGAAACATACATCTATACATATATTGCACACGCACACAGGGAATCTTCCTTACCGGGCAAAGATGAAGAGGAATGTGTCCGTTCCAGTCCATGYGCGTGTAAGTTTGGCTGAAATACAATCACAAAGCAAGTCAACCAATCAACCGTTAAAATCACTCCATGTCATATGCTGTCTTGCTGCAGAGGATTGCCATGCACTTGTTTTTGTTGTTAAGTTGTTATAAAGATCAGGGGCAAATAACCCAGGGCCTTGAAGTTGTTGTTCATTGTAAGTGGGACCAACAAGTGCACAACTTACAAAACAACAACTGACAAAGCCAACTATCTGTTTCAGGGGTGCATATCTCTGGTCCTTGAGTTCTACAGTCGTGCTGATGAGATTTTTCACCAGGCAGTTGATTGATGTTACTGATTAGCTGGAGAGTGCAAATACCTCCTTTCCCAGGTAGAAATCAGTCCCATTGTTGAATTCAAGACGAAAATCAGGACTGTGGCCCTCAAGGACTGGAGGTGTGCACCACTTACAGCTGAAGTTTGAAGTTTACATACACCTTAGCCAAATACATTTAAACTCAGTTTTTCACAATTCCTGACATTTAATCCTAGTAAAAATTCCCTGTCTTAGGTCAGTTAGGATCACCACTTTATTGTAAGAATGTGAAATGTCAGAATAATAGTAGAGAGAATGATTTATTTCAGATTTTATTTCTTTCATCACATTCCCAGTGGGTCAGAAGTTTACATACACTCAACTCGTATTTGGTACCATTGCCTTTAAATTGTTTAACTTGGGTCAAACATTTCAGGTAGCCTTCCACAAGCTTCCCACAATATGTTGGGTGAATTTTGGCCGATTCCTCCTGACTGAGCTGGTGTAACTGAGTCAGGTTTGTAGGCCTCCAGGCTCGCATACAAATTTTCTATAGGATTGAGGCCAGGGCTTTGTGATGGCCACTCCAATACCTTGACTTTGTTGTCCTTAAGCCATTTTGCCACAACTTTGGAAGTATGCTTGGGGTCATTGTCCATTTGGAAGACCCATTTGCAACCAAGCTTTAACTTCCTGACTGATGTCTTGAGATGTTGCTTCAATATATCCACATCATTTTCCTTCCTCATGTTGCCATCTATTTTGTGAAGTGCACCAGTCCTTCCTGCAGCAAAGCATCCCCACAACATGATGCTGCCACCCCCGTGCTTCATGGTTGGGATGGTGTTCTTCGGATTGCAAGCCTCCCCCTTTTTCCTCCTAACATAACGATTGTCATTATGGCCAAACAGTTCTATGTTTGTTTCATCAGACCAGAGGACATTTCTCCAAAAAGTATGATCTTTGTCCCCATGTGCAGATGCAAACCGTAGTCTGGCTTTTTTTTGGCGGTTTTGGAGCAGTGGCTTCTTCCTTGCTGAGCAGCCTTCAGGTTATGTCGATATAGGACTCGTTTTACTGTGGATATAGATACTTTTGTACCTGTTTCCYCCAGCATCTTCACAAGGTCCTTTGCTGTTGTTCTGGGATTGATTTGCACCTTTCGCACCAAAGTAGGTTCACCTCTAGGAGACAGAACACGTCTCCTTCCTGAGCGGTGTGATGGCTGCGTGGTCCCATGGTGTTTATACTTGCGTACTATTGTTTGTACAGATGATCGTGGTACCTTCAGGCGTTTGGAAATTGCTCCCAAGGATGAACCAGACTTGTGGAGGTCTACAATTATTTTCTGAGGTCTTGGCTGATTTCTTTTGATTTTCCCATGATGTCAAGCAAAGAGGCACTGAGTTTGAAGGTAGGTCTTGAAATACATCCACAGGTACACCTCCTATTGACTCAAATGATGTCAAATAGCCTATCAGAAGCTTCTATAGCCATGACATCATTTTCTGGAATTTTCCAAGCTGTTTAAAGGCACAGTCAACTTTGTGTATGTAAACTTCTGACCCACTGGAATGATGATACAGTGAATTATAAGTGAAATAATCTGTGTGTAAACAATTGTTGGAAAAATGACTTGTGTCATGCACAAAGTAGATGTCCTAACCGACTTGCCAAAACTATAGTTTGCTATAACGAGTTTTATTGACACCAACCTAAGTGTCTGTAAACTTCCGACTTCAACTGTATATATACTGAACAAAAATATAAATGCAACATGTAAATATTCCCATTTCCATGAGCTGAAATAAAAAATCCCAGAATTGTTCCAAATGCACAGAAAGCTTATTTTTCTAAAGTGTTGTGCACAAATTTGTTCATTTCCCTGTTAGTGAGCATTTCCTTTGCCAAGATAATCCATCCACCTGACAGGTGTGGCCTATCAAGAAGCTGATTAAACAGCATGATCATTACACACACCTTGTGCTGGGGACATTAAAAGGCGACTCTATAATTTTCAGTTTGGTCACACAACACAATGCCACAGATGTCTCAAGTTTTGAGGGAGCGTGCAGTTGGCATGCTGACTGCAGGAATGTCCAACAGAGCTGTTGCCAGAGAATGTAATGTTCATTTCTCTACCATAAGCCGCCTCCAACGTTGTTTTAGAGAATTTGGCTGTACATCCAACCGGCACAATCTCACAACCACAAGTAACCACGCCAGCCCAGGACTGCCACATATGGCTCCTTCACCTGCGGGATCGTCTGAGGAGGGGGAGGGAGGTGCTGAGCAGTATTTATGTCTGTAACAAAGCCCTTTTGTTGGGAAAAAGTAATTCTGATTGGCTGCGACTGGCTCCCAAGTGGGTGGCCCTATGCCCTCCTAGGCCCACCCATGGCTGCACCCCTGCCCAGTCATGTGAAATCAATAGATTAGGTCCTAATTTATTTATTTCTATTGACTGATTTCCTTATATGAACCCAAATTCAGTAAAATCGTAGAAATCGTTGTATGTTGCGTTTATAGTTTTGTTCAGTATAGATGGTTGGTTTTGTAACTATTGTTGGTCCCACATAAAAAATAAGACTTTTAAGGCTTAAGTTATCATAAACCCTACATAGATGCTTCACAAATGATTGATATGCAGGTTCTACTGGTGGTAATAGTACAGGTTTTTAACACACTGTATTGTGTTGTGTTTGGTCTGTGTACAGCTGTATGCACATGTGGACCATGCCAACAATGGGCAGCAGCAGTGGTTAACCTGGCATCGTGGCACTGACCAATGATGTATATGTTTATGGCACTGACCTGCGAGGCAGACAGGGTGCCCACTTCGCTGAGGTAGGGGTAGAGCTGCTGGGCAGCGTCCCCCAGACTCAGGGGCTCACCCCTTCTCATCAGGGCCTCTGCACGCTTGATGATGTCACGCATGCGGTAGATGAAGCCCTCCTGCTCAGAGGGAAGGATGAACTCATTGTGGACCTGAGGGAGTTAAATCAATCAGTCAATCAATCAGTAAATGAATCATTCAATCAATAAAACAGATATGAGTGAAGGAACAGTTAGATTTGACAGATTTGACGATTGAGACAAACACGATGGACAAAGTTAGGGAAGAAAGAGAGGAAGATTTTGAATGTGCGTAAACAATCATCTTTGCTTGTTATTGTAAGGATTTCATAACAGACACCCACTTAGCTAGCCCTGAAACATGGCTGTAGTCTCGTAGCCGCTATAGGAGTCTATAGCCATGTGTCAGGGCTACCACTTAGGCAGATGGCTATTGGAGCAGTGAGTCGATAGCTTTCATACACACTAGTTTTGAAACTAGTTTTGCAAGTACAATGCCAAGTGCATTGTACAGGTAACTGCCAAAATAAAGTGGAACATCAACATAAAGTGTCTTTTTATTTTATTTTACCTTTATTTATACAGGTTTTTCTCATTGAGATAACATCTCTTTTCCAAGAGAGACCTGGTCCAATAGTCTTATATGAAGAGTGCCTTGGTCCTCCTTTCTTTTTGATGACCAATTTACCCCTTTTACCAAAGAGCACCTTCTATCTACCAAAATGTACTATAGTGTACCTTAGTAGCGCTTCCCTTCCTCCTCTTTCTACTAGTCTTAATAGGGTGTTGAGCCACCATGAGCCAGAACAGCTTCAATGCACCTTGGCATAGATTCAACAAGTG
This sequence comes from Salvelinus sp. IW2-2015, assembly GCF_002910315.2. Classification (NCBI taxonomy): domain Eukaryota; kingdom Metazoa; phylum Chordata; class Actinopteri; order Salmoniformes; family Salmonidae; genus Salvelinus; species Salvelinus sp. IW2-2015. Next base: position 215,580 of record NW_019942867.1, on the reverse strand, counting down.
TTTGGAACTCTATTGGAGGGATGCGAGACCATTCTTCCATAAGAAATTTCATCATTTGGTGTTTTGTTGATGGTAGTGGAAAACACTCTCGGGCACCGCTCCAGAATCTCCCATAAGTGTTCAATTGGGTTGAGATCTGGTGACTGAGACAGTCATGGCATATGGTTTATAGTGTATTCATGCTCATCAAACTATTTGGTGACCACTCGTGCCCTGTGGATAGGGGCATTGTCATCCTATGGGGCATAGTCATGGTAGCCAAAATAATGGCCTGCCCAGGATTTTTGTACATGACCCTAAGCAAGATGGGATGTTAATTGCTTAATTAACTCAGGACCCACACCTGTGTGGAAGCACCTACTTTTAGTATATTTTGTATCCCTCATTTGAAGTGTTTCCATTATTTTGGCAGTTACCTGTATGTTGAGATGAGATACACAACAACATAAAATACAGGACACCATATTCAGATGACAAGAGAGAAAACAGTATCTAAGCAAGCCTAAATATCGTATATATTAAATGATAAAAAAATATATATCATTTTTTTGTACCAAGCTAAATTATCTAATGTCATTGGTAGATAAATTTGCTTATGGAACCTAAAAAAGGTATAATACAAGTGATTTATCTTATTTCAATAAATGTTTCAAGATATGTTATACTATTTCATATTAAGGTCAAATATCTTGGAAAATATCTTGAAATAAGATAAATTACTTGTATTAAGCCTTTTCTAGGTTAAAATAAGCAATCTGCCAATGACGTTAGATCATTTCACTTGGTATGAATTATCACTCAATATAAGACATTTCGGCTTGTTTAGATTTCACTTTTTGCAGTGCACCAATTCAAAATTGTTCTCTGCGGTCATTTTCAGCTTGTTTTAATCCCATCAACTCCATGATGTGAGCAACTGCTATGAAGTTTTAAGGATTAGAGAAATGTTCCCCATGACTGGGTCATATTCAATCAAAACCGTTAACCATGCGTTCCCAGGGCCAAGGCCAAACAACATTCTTTCCAAAACTGTGAGAGATCTTGCTGGAATCCATGGTCAGTTTTACTTTCTTACACAGTAAACACTATTTCATTGATTGGATAATTAGATGTTATATTCTCAAGGAGCAAGCACAGTGTTCTTCTGTGTTCTCTGGGAAGTTACAGTTCTGCTTGAAAAAAGCCTGATGTTTTGTAACACTGGATGAGTTTACAGTAGCTCAGTGGATAAGAATTAGTTGAGTTGAAGATACGCGCATGCACGCACAAACACACAGTGCACTCACCATGACAGCAGCAATATCCTCCGGGTTGTCTCCGTCCAGGTCAAACTTAAAGGTCACCATCTTACTGTTGTGAGTCTGGAGCTGACACTCCACCACACGGTCCACTTTGTCAGACAACTGGAAGGACAGGAGAAAAATGAGTGTTTATCCACTCAGAACACGTAGCCACTTGACAAGACCAAGGATGACTTGGATTGCAATCCTCTTTGTATGTGATTAATTCATTACAACTGCTAACTGACAGACAGACAGAGAGATAGAGAAACAGACAGACAGACATTCCATACCCCAGTGATTCGTAAGCGTGAGCGCTGTCTCTTATACACATCTAGATGTGTATAAGAGACAGCCTCTTTGTATGTGATTAATTCATTACAACTGCTAACTGACAGACAGACAGAGAGATAGAGAAACAGACAGACAGACATTCCATACCCCAGTGATTCGTAAGCGTGAGCGGGCTCTCCTCCTGAAGAGCTTGGTACCGGTACGTTTGTTGGCACTCTTTTCTGATAGACCCTCATTGCCATCACTCAAGCCTGATGTCACATCAGAGGCATAGCTGTGGGGATAATCAGGAAGTGGGTTATGACAACTGCCCAGGAGATGTAACACTGTCATTTTGTTATTGATAATACTAACTATTGCTATAAGAACACCTACACTACTACCACCACTACAAAAATGTTGACTACTAGCACTTGCAGTACCAATACAACTACTACTACTGAAAGTACAACAACAACTACTACTAATGTCTACTTTTAGTCTTATTTATACTACACAACTAATAAAGAACTGGTTATTAATGAGGCTGTAGTGTATGACCAAACAAACCCCTGAGAGTCTTCTAACTCCTATTAAAAGGTTATGTCCATCCCACCCAGCTCCCAGAAGGAAAAGCCTTTTAAGACCATTGACCTTCTCCCCCGAGACCATTATGGGTTACAGTCAGAAAGGCACCTGAAGGGAAGGAAGTGCTCTGATGCCTCTTGCTCCACTCTCGTTCTAATTGCACACAGGAAATGGGGTAATTGGAGGATGAGGGCAGGGGGAGGATGGGGGAGAGAGAGAGTGTGTGTGTGTGTGTGTTAGGAGAGTCACAGGAGAAAAGGAAGCACACTCCAACGGAGCGCTTTAAACAGACATTCACGTGGCATCATTCATCAAAGTGTTGTTCGCCACGTCAGACTCGCTCGCTATTTCCCATGGGGATAGAGAACCACACACAGGCTCTAAAAAAGATCCCCTTCAAGTTCACACACACCTGTCCTGTCTTAATAAATACTACCGGAATTGTGTGTTAACCGCACGGATACCCATTAGACAGAGAAGTTGTCCATTCTACTTTTATTTATTTAATTGAACCTTTATTTAACTAGTTAAAAGCAGCAAAGTGCTCGTATAGTGGTTGTATACTTCTATAGTACATTTGAAATCTTTGTTCCTTTGTTGGGCCTTTGTTGTCTTGATTGCAACACTGCCATATACACATCACATTATACTTAGATACTGGCCATAAGGTGTGTGGTGCAGGCCTTTGCCTTTCTTTATACCCTGAACAACACCCCCATCATGGAAGAGGGGTTCTACATGTGTTTGGGTTACCTGTCGATAGGAGAAGAGAAACCACTGGCATTTCCTGACTGGGGCATGGTAGTGTTGGATACAGCGATACTCTGGGGGAGGGACAGAGGGTCAGAATAGTCTGTTGAGGTAGGGTGCTAAAATTACACACTCATGGCTATTCTGGGTATTAATGGCTTATCCACTCATCACTCTAATCATAAACACATATCCCCGCTATATAACTAGTAGGGCCTAGAAACTTTCCTGGTAAGGTGTTGTGTAAGACTCCTAACTGGTTATAACACCTTTTATAAACTGGCTGGTTCSAGCCCTGAATGCTGATTGGCTGACAGCTGTGGTATATCAGACCGTATACCACGGGTATGACAAAACAACATCATCTAATTACGTTGGTAACCAGTTTATAATAGCAATAAGGCACCTCTGTGGTTTGTGATATATGGCCAATATACCACGGCTAAGGGCTGTGTCAAGGCACTCAGCGTTGCATTGTGCATAAGAACAGCCCTTAGCCGTGGTATATTGGCCATATAACACACCCCCCGGGCCTTATTGCTTAATTATAACAGTTATAAGAAGTCATGATAATTAATATTTGGACTGTTGAGCTCTACATCCATAGAAATATAAACCTCAAGACCTTCATACAGGATACCTACCGAGGGGAAGCGGAGAGCCGGGATTGGTGGAGCGTCAGGGGGAGGAGCCTTGATGGCCAGGGCCTCGATGCGAGGGATCTCCAGGGGCAACAAAACAGGAGTGATGGAGGAAGGGGCGGAGTTAACAGGAGGCTGGAGATGGGGATCCCCGGGATCCTGGAAGCCAGAGGAGCTCAGGTAGCCATCCATCTCGCAGTCGGCTGCCATGGAGACATCATGGTTAAAGGAAGGGAAGTGGGAGGGAAGAGACAGACAGGCATTAACATTAACATTCTTTATGTCATGTAACCCTGACTGTGTTCAACATATACTGTAAAAGTTAAGTCTTGTTGGAAATAATGTATACTCAATGTTACTTGTTATTTGTTCATGAAAAAAAAATCCAAACATGTCCTGAGAGAGGGGTCCTTTTTGGGCTCCACTAACAGGCACCGTGAGGGACGGCTACATGGATTAGCAGGGCTCGAGGGTAACCACAACAAATGGACAGAGGCATAACTGCAAAAGATTAGCCTACTTAATAAGAAATATATAAAAAACACATGGGATCTACACAGGGCTATGTAGCACGTGCCCTAGGCAAAGTCTGTTGAGCCAACAGTTTCCAATACACCCTCCACTGATACCCCTTTAGCTGTACAGATATAAGGAAACACGTGGGCCCATGCACATACAGTGCAGCTGTGATACTGTAATACCGAATCCAGGGCATGAGCATGTCAGCAATGGATGTTTGAAGCATGTTTTGGGTAAACCTTCCACATATATCAGCGAGTATGTGCCCCAGGTACTAATCTTGAAGGTTGTGTGAATAGGGTATCTGTATTCTATATCTTGTCTATGGTAAACTTGTGAACCATGCTTATCTATCTGCGTCATGCTTATTGGCCAGGCCAATGCACTTTGCATGTTGTCTAGACATATGAAGGCTCGACTGTACATGCTGTCTGTGGGCAAATGTGTAGCTTCAGGAGCTCATCTACGAAGCGACATAAGGTTGGGATAAATGCGTCTGCTATATATGACCATGTGATTACAGTATAGTGCAGTGGTTCTCAAACCTCTCCTCGGATACCCCCAGCCGCTCCAGAGCTAGCACACCTGATTCAACTTGTTAAAGGATCACCAAGCCCTTGAATAGATGAATCAGTTGAGCTAGTTCACGTCCGAGGGTCCCGAAGGAGAAGTTTGAGAACCACTGGTATAGTGAGTGTATCCTCACACGTGGCAGAGGAGTAGCTGGCGTCTCTGATGTTGTAGTGCAGCCGCTGGTCTGCCTCCTGCTCCTCCGTCTCTGCTGTGAAGCTGGCGTTTATCCCCGAATCCCCCGAGCCGTTAGCCATGGACATCACCGGCCCCGACACCGTCGGAGTGGGCGGGGTCTGGGCAGGGGGTGCCGAGACAGGGGCGGGGTTGGGCGGTTTAATGGGAAGGGCTATTTGAGGTTTGGGGGTGGGCGGTTCTGGCTCGGGAGCCAACTCTGGTTCTTCCTCAATGACAGTTTCCTGTTGTTGGCGCAAGGCCTCCTCGGCCATCCGGCGCTGCTTCTCCCGCTGCCGCTTGATGGCGGTGGCGCGGTCCCGGATGGCTTTGGCCACCAGCTTGTAGTCTGCCTCACAGACGAAGCCCAGCACCACCTAGGGAGAGGGGGGAGAGGATGAGGGAGAGGGAAGGAAAGGGGTGGTGAGGGAGAAGATTAGGGAGAGAGAGAGGGGGAGAGGGAGAGCAATCAGTGAACTTGACACTTGAGATCCACAAAATGTGAAAGGGGTCCGGAAATCCATCAACAACCCACCATCTCCTGAGCCACCTCCTCGGGTACGTCCTTGTAGAGTTCAAACAGGAACTCAATGGCGTTGTTGTCCTTGTACTTCCCATGCAGCTTCTTGGTGTCGTCCATACGCAGCCACAGCTTCAGGCCAGACTTCACCGTGTCGTCCTCCTCCGCCAGCTCAACATGGACGCCATTGTTCTCCTTGAAGAAGGTGTGTTCCAGCAGGTCTTGGATGGTGTACCTGGAGAGGCCACTGTTTTCTTAGTTCTATAATCCATTGAATTGAATTTTACTGTATTTTCTCAGTCTGTTCTTTTTATAGTCATTAACTAAACATGGGGGACAAAAACAGTATTTTACTATAGGTGGGTGGATGTGGTGAGTCAGACTTTGTGCCACTTTAGACTATTGACACACAGCCAAAGGAGAGAGATGGATAATGTGCCCCTATTTAACAGCAGGTCAGGTATCATCTCATTAGAACCCCAGAGGGCCTGAAACCTGACACCATTAACAATGGTCGATGTGTGTGTCACCCAGTTCCCTCGCCATAGTAATGTGGCAACATTTGAATTATGTATGTCTGAAGTCGTTTCTCACTGTTATTTTTAGCTCATAACATAATTCGATCAATGCTTTGAAAGAGAATGAGAAAATAGAAAAGCTAATCATAAAACTGTTTTCTTGAGGGCATTTACACAGTTGTTGGCTGAGACTGATACAATTTATTTTGTTCCAATGTCAGTGCCCTTAGATTAATGTTGGAGAGAGAGCGACAAAGATTCTAGACAAACTAGCTTGACAGGTATAATATCCTTTGTCTAGGAGGAACAAAACTGTCTGTCTAATGTTTGCACACATTAAGAATAGACACACACACGTCAACCTAGAATCTATCCAACATTTGATACCACACCACTGAAGTGCCAGACTGAAAGCAGATGCCTGAGGTAAGGTGAGTAAAGAGAATTCCTATCTGATTACTCTACCTCTGGTCTGTATTTATGCGGATGCATCCCTCTATGATCTCTTTCAACTCAGGGACTTTTACTTTGAAGAAGCTGTCCGGCTTAATTCCCTGTGAGGAGAAAGAAGGAGAGGGGAAAAGATGAACTGTTAGATATGTCACCGACGTCAATCACTCCACCATTTGGGAGAGGAGAGGACTGACGCAGGCAGAAGGACCCCTGAAGCAGAGTATGTGAGCAGAGCAGAGTTGGAGCAGAGTGGGGAGTGGAGCGTGCCAAATGAGGAGTGAGGAGCGAGATTCCCAAAGGCTGGAGCTTCGGCCTTCGCGCCCGCTCCAATTTCGCTCCAGTATTGCTCACTTCACGAGCTCAGGGCATGCCCGGCTCAGCATGCATTTGTAGTTACTTGGGTGCTGCTATAACCCCTTGCTTTAGCTACTGTCATGGAGTTCCCTAAATATTTTCATTTAAAAAACACACAGGTGCAAAATCAAGGTGACTTACAAAGATGAGGACCAAGAGCAAGAGAGGGAGTGTGGTGATGTAGTGTCCACAACTAAAGAATCATTGTGGAATCTGAAAAGACAAATATCCCGAAAGCATGATGGTGTAGGCTACTTACTACGTGCATATGCCAAAAGAAAGGAATGAGGTGGATAGCTAATTAAGTGTCATTGTAGCAAAGTATTTATAAACAAAAAATCTGATCTCTTAAAAGATTCCTTCATTTTTGTTCTATTATTTATACAATAGGCCATAATTGATTTGGGCCCAATAAGCCTGGCATATTCCAACTTTCAAGGAGCTTTCTGTTTTGATTGGGTTATTTTGCCTAAAAACATCCCTGACCAGCCTGGCAAGAGTGGCCAAAAGGTTGATTAGCTTCCCCAGTGGCTCTGCAAGCTCGGAGAGCATATTATCTGCTGCTGGCCTGCTCTCCAGGCACCATGGAATGAGCCTGAAGCCACAAACTCTGTCGAAATTTGGGTTTCTAAAAACGAATTCAAAGGCACTGTAAACTGAGCCCAATAAGGCATTTTTCATTTAATTCTAACTATAATCTGGGTGGTTCGAACTCTGAATGCTGATTGGCTGACAGCCGTAGTATATCAGACTGTATACCACGGGTATGACAAAACATTTATTTTTACTGCTCTAATTACATTGGTAGCCAGTTTTTAATAGCAATAAGGCACCTCAGGGGTTTGTGGTATATGGCCAATATACCACGGCTAAGGGCTGTATCCAGGCACTCCGCATTGCGTCATGCATAAGACCTTAGCCGTGGTATATTGGCCATATACTACACCTCCTTGTGCCTTATTGCTTAAGTAAGTCACAGCCTATATAGGCAATTTATAGACTATAATTATTTAATACAACGAAATGTTGTTTAAATGCTGAGCACTTAATGTCCCTGACTCCCTACCAGCCTAGTGTGTCACATTCACAAATGCTTCACAATTTATTTCTTTGTAGGTTATAGCCTTGAAATAATTGAAATAATCATTTTTGTTCCTTCTTAGTCTCTGTCTGGCGCCTGACCTGGCGCCTGACCTATTTAGAGTGTTAATATGCTGTTTAATATGACATGCAGCCTATTTGAAATGATGAGCGCTTCTTACATTCACCTTTTCATGTTTATTAAAATACTTTTCATTCAAATCATATACAATTTATTGCTCACATACACGTGTTTAGCAGATGTTATTGCGGGTGTAGCGAAATGCTTGTGTATGGTTTGGTTTCAATACTTCAAAACCAAATGGTAGGTCCAGGTAGTCACAAAAATAGATGGGTGTTGGTTCAATTGTGATTTTAATGAATGGAGCGAATTTGGAGAGGCATTTTTTTTTTCTGTGAGTGCATAGAGGTTTTTAGTGGAGCGGTTGGAAAGGACATGGAGTGCCGAAGCGGTGATCCATGAGCGATGAGAGTGGATAGCCGACAGTTCAACTCCGCTCACCTACTCTGTCCTGAAGGAGCCAGGATGATACAGGAGTGAGGGACAATGTGGAGATTATTCCCTAGCCTGCCCTACACCACTATGATGGATGGAATACTTTCTAAGTGTGTCTCTATGCTTCAGAGACACAGTAGATGTACATCCTCTATTCACATTGGTAGATCTCCTGAGTGGAATACCTTTAAATATGAAATATATATATGATAAATATCTAAATGGAGTTAAAGGTTTCGTTGTTATCGGTAACTTTAGGTCGTGTTGTCATCGGTAACAGTTGCCCGGACACCCTGCCCAGGGGCACAATGTCAAAAAACAGTGGCCCACAGTTCAATGGTGTTCCCGTCAGAGACATTCTCTGTGGGCCATCGTCATAGAGTTCAGACATAATGGAGCATGGCTATGCACACAAACAAACACGAACAAACGCACGCACCAACACACACACAAAGAGGAGGGTTTGACTGTGTCCCAACCCGTTCACTGTTAAGTTTCTCTCTGAGTTCTACGGCCAGTTAGAACTAAAGTTCGAATGTCGTGAGAGAGTGGTGGTGTGTGTAAGAGTATTGCGGTGCTAGCCTGTTAGCTAATGGTTTTGTACACAAACACTCAGGTCATGATACATAATGTCCAAAACCATCCAGAGCACGCAGGTGTGTGTGAATGCAGAGCACTGAGTACTAATAACCATGTGGTTTACCTAAAGGGTAGTCAGCTCATAGCTCATGTTTATTTGGTTTAGACACAAATGTTCAGTGACATAATACAAAATGTACAAAACCATCTAGAGGATAGTGATGGGTATAACAGGTGTCCATACAGTAGCTGTCGTGACCGGATACAAATAGAGMGAGACTTCCTATGGGGCTGTTAGCTAAWAGCTAACGTAGCGTGAGCATRAATAYCAAGCAGCAGTCAGATACTCACTACATAGTAGCCTTAGCATGTGTGGCGGTGAATACAATGACTGGGTTACACAGGTAAATGGGATACTTCCTGTAATGCTGTGTGTTAATGCTTWGAGGTGATGCATGGCCAATATGCTCTTTAGGTTTATGAGGTAACTATCACCAGACACAGCGCAGGGATTTCCGGTAGGGTGAGAGAAACAACCAACAGAGCTGTGTCCTACTGAAAATATGCATGAACAAACACATTCACACACTATAAAGCCAATGTCACACACAGAACCACACGCGTATACAGACACGGCCACATCACTAGACCACAGGTCTTTTCTGTGAAAGGATGGGAAACATGGTGTGGGTGGAAAGAGGATAAACGCTTCAAGAAGAGGTATTACCACAAGAAACGATTGAGTCATTCTCCCCTTTGAAGCTTCATGAACAGAACACGCAAGTCTAGCGGAGGAGATTAACACATTTCATTGAGGTGATAAGACTCCCCGACAGAGAAATATACCACTATTTCACAGTCTGTCACCTCCATGGCCTCCACAGATTAAACAAGGCCTGGAGGGTCAAGGTCTGGAGTTACTGAGCGGAAAAGCAAGGTAAACCTCCTCCGTGTAAAATGTACGAGGCGGAAACAACAAGATGACGGCAACGAGAAACGGAATGGGAAGCCTGGTCCTCGTTTATCACACACGCACACACACACGCACACACACACACAAATCGTTTAACACAGAGCACAGAGTGTGAGCGGAGTTGATCACAAGGTTTTCAGCAAAAGGAACCTGTCTGCACAAAGTGAGTGATGTAATGCAGCTTGTTTTTATTACATAACTCCTCAAAAAAGACTATAAAAAACTATGTGAGATTATATTGGATTAAAGAACACAGTGGCATATTTGTGGAGGAACTTTAAATTGCTCAACCGGTTCCATATGACGAATAGTGTGAAATACGTAGCAGTAAAAAAAAAAAATTGGAGAGGACCAATGAGATTTGACAAATGTGCTTTTTTCCGGTGGTGACGACAGTGGCCCCAAATGCTCCTCTTTTCCCACTAAAGTGAGGGGAGGCAGCGGAACTTACTAATGGAAAATGGACTCTATCGAATTCTCTGGTGTTATCTGAGCAGATAATTGCAGCGTCTAACTACGTAAGAGAAAAAGGAAGGGAAAAGACATAATAACAAAACAAACAAGACATTCTAAGTAACAAAAATTGAGAAAAAAAAAGCTAAATGGTCTCCATCTTAATGGCTGATATGAAAACCATCTGAAGACATGAATAAACCCTTCAGTCTTTAGAGGGGCTTAGGGAGGAGTCACAGAGCCTGCTCTGTACAGTGGCTTTTGTTGGTCGGTGACATCAGCCCAACATCTCCCCAACGTCCTGACCCACCGGGACTCTGAGGTGTACTGAGGACATGAAGTCCTGAGATACAGAGCCAACCACTCCCCCCACCTGAATGAATAGAATGAATGAATGGAAAGTCTGTTTTTAGAAGAGAGAGACAGGCAGATGAGTTGAAGATGGAGAGATTTTGGAGGATATTATCTTCTGGGAGACAGACATCATAATGGACGCTCTCTATGATCCAATCTCCAAGGCATGGCAAGAACAATGTCAAACTGAAGGTTAATGAGAGATGATAGGTCTCTTGACTAGGGCCCCAAACCTCCATTCCATATATTGCAATTGGTAAAATTACACTATTTAATATTTTGCACCAGATTTGGATAGGAATATTTATTTTTCAGAACTATCTCGCTTTATCTCTGTGTCTCCCTCCCCTTCTCTCTTTCTCCTAATGACAAATATTCTCCATAATCCCCACTGACAGCAAGCAAATCATCCTAATCACACAAATTAGCTTTCCAAGAACACCAATGTTTTAGGTGGAGAAAACACAGAAGCACTGATGGGTGTGTACAGAACATAAGCATGTTGTTCCCGTCCAGCTAGATGTACTTTGAAGAGGACTGACTTAATTAGCTCTACAATTTGGAGTTAACACACACAAACTCAAATTCAACACACAGAAACACTGCCTCTAACACAGACAAACAGTGAGAGCACCTTGTGTAATGAGATGAAAAGGCTCCACTTTCCATTGTGCCATAGCTTCTTGACTTCTAGCACTCAGAAAGCCCTTTGAAAAACGGCTTGATGTGGATGCTTTAATCTCCTCACGTAAAATAAATAAATAACGATCAAATTGAAAATGTTTCCCATGGAAATACTATGACTTGATGACTGAAGTTTTATGAGCAGACCACTGCAAAAGTTATTGCACTACTGGCCTTTTTAATACAAAGCTTACAGGCTGGCTCCCTGCTGCTAAAACAAGGGTATAATGCTAGTGGTTCTGAGATCAAAACTAGAGTAGAACCATAATCTAACTCAGTCAGGGAAACGTATGTACATGTATGAAACATGTGTGGGATGATATGGGCCACAGGTCTGTGTACACGCGTGTTCCTTAAAACATGATTCAATCACACAGACTCTAGTTTGCCTGAGACGGAGAGAGAGAGATAGACAGAGAGAGAGACAGAGAGAGAGAGAGAGCAAGAGAGAGACATAGAGAGAGACTGAGAGAGAGACAGAGAGAGACAGAGAGATAGACAGAGAGACAAAGAGAGAGACAAAGAGAGAGAGAGACAGGGATAGCAAGAGAGAGAGACAGACAGACAGAGAGACCACTAAAACAGCGAGCTTGCCTGAGACGGATAGCATTAATTATGTAAATTACACGGCTACTCTAATTATGCACACATGCATAAATGTGCACACACAGAGATAGAAAGAGAGAGACAGAGACTGACAGACAAAAAGAGAGAGATAGAGAGAGACAGAAAGAGAGAGCGGGAGAGACAGATAGATAGAGACAGAGAGAGACAGAAAGAGAGACAGAGAGAGACAGATATAGATAGAGAGAGACAGATAGATAGAGACAGAGAGAGACAGAGAGAGAGACAGGGAGAGACAGAGAGAGAGACAGAAAGAGAAAGATACAACTCTATAAACGTACACTCAGAACCAAAAAAAGCACAGTACAACAGCAAGCAGCTGACACTACTTGAGGAGTCCATAAACACAAACAACTTCTGGCAAAATTGGATAAAAAAAAATAAAAAAATCTAAACAAGAGGAATTAGCAATACAAAATGGTGAAATATGGACAACCCATTTTAAAACACTCTACAGCATCATTCAAACTGACACAAACGCAGAACAACGCCAAATTCATGAGAAGTTGAATGGATTAGAAAAAGCTATAAAGGACAATCAAAATCCATTGGACTCCCCAATTACTGACCAGGAGCTCTATAAGAAACTTCAGGCTCTCAAATTTAAAAARGCATGCGGACCTGATGGCATCCTAAATGAGATGCTCAAACTCACTAGTGCAAAATTTCAATTGGCTATATTAAAACTGTTTAATTTGATCCTGCGTGTAGGTTATTTCCCTGACATCTGGAATCAAGGACTCATAACCCCAATCTTTAAAAACGGAGACAAATTTGACCCTAACAATTACAGAGGCATTTGTGTGAACAGTAACCTGGGGAAGGTTTTCTATAGTATTATAAATGTAAGAGTTCTAAACCATGTCTTGAGTAAAAGCCAAATTGGATTTTTCCAAAACATCGCACATCTGATCAGATTTACACCCTACACACCCTGATAGATAAACATGTCCACCAAAATAATACCAGAATATACGCTTGCTTTATCGACTTCCAAAAAGCATTTGATTCTATTTGGCATACAGGACTGTTCTACAAAGTTATTGAAAGTGGTGTAGGGGGTAAAACATATGACATAATTAAATCAATGTATACTGGCAATACGTGCAGCATTAAAATTGGCAAGAAAATAACTGAATTCTTTAACCAGGGCCGGGGCCTTCGTCTGGGTTGTAATCTGAGCCCTGCACTCTTCAATATTTACATCAACGAATTGGCCACTATCCTAGAAAAATCTTCAGCCCCTGGTGTTAGTCTCCACAATTCAGAGGTTAAATGCCTACTCTTCGCAGATGACCTATGCCTGCTGTCACCCACAGCACATGGCCTACAGCAGAGCCTGGACCTGCTAGAGCAGTACTGCCAGACCTGGGCCCTGGCAGTAAACCCCAAAAAGACTAAAATAATAATTTTCCAGAGAAGATCCAGATCTCAGGGAATTAGACCAAAGTTCTCAATTGGTACAAAATATATAGAGTACTGCACACACTACAATTACTTAGGTTTAAAAATAAGCTCAACTGGACACCTTAATGAGGCAGTGAATGAACTGAGAGAGAAAGCACGCAGGGCATTCTACGCCATTAAAAAGCTAATTCAAATTGGAATACCTATTGAAATTTGGCTAAAACTAATTGAATATGTCATTGAACCAATTGCACTTTATGGCAGCGAGGTGTGGGGTCCACTTACAAAACAAGATTTCATCAAATGGGACAAACACCCCATTGAAACCCTGCATGCAAAGTTCTGTAAGATTATCCTGCATGTTCAGAGGAAAACTACAAACACTGCATGCAGGGCAGAATTAGGCCAATATCCACTAATAATAAAAACAAAAAAAAGAGCAATTAAGTTTTGGAAACATCTAAAATACAGTGACCCCCTCTCATATCACTACCAAGCCCTGCAATGCCAAGAGCTGAGCAAAGAAAAGAGTCCCCTCATCCAGCTGGTCCTGGGGCTGAGTTTACAAACCTGTTCTACTAACACACTGAAGCCTCAGGACCAGAACATCCGATCAATCAGGATAAACCAAATTACAACACAGTCAAAACAAAACTATATTGCTTATTGGGAAACACAAGCACAAAGCTATACTTAAACTTTTTTTTCAGATTTTCTTTTCAATTATTTTACCCCTTTTTTCTCCCCAATTTCATGGTATCCAATTAGTAGTAGTTACTGTCTTGTCTCATCGCTGCAACTCCCGTACGGACTTGGGAGAGGCGAAGGTCGATAGCCATGCGTCCTCCGAAACACAACCCAACCAAGCCGCACTGCTTCTTGACACAACGCTGCTGCGGCAGAGCCTGGGTTCGAACCCAGAGTCTCTGGTGGCACAGCTAGCACTGCGATGCAGTGCCTTAGACCACTGCGCAACCCGGGAGGCATACTTAAACTTTTTAACATCATCCACAGCACTGGCATCTTACCCAATATTTGGAACCACCCCAGTCCACAAAAGTGGATACAAATTTGACCCCAATAACTACCATGGGATATGTGTCGACGGCAACCGTGGGAAAATCCACTGCTTTATCATTAACAGCAGACTTGTACATTTCCTCAATGAAAACGATGTACTGAGAAAATGTAAAATTGGCTTTTTACCAAATTACCGTATGACAGACCACGTATTCTCCCTGCACACCCTAATTGACATACAAACAAACCAAAACAAAGGCAAAGTCTTTTCATGGTTTGTTGATTTCAAAAAAGCTTTTTACTCAATTTGGCATGAGGGTCTGCTGATGATCTGGTGCTTCTGTCCCCAACCAAGGAGAGCCTACAGCAGCACCTAGATCTGCTGCACAGATTCTATCAGACCTGGGCCCTGACAGTAAATCTCAGTAAGACAAAAATAATGGTGTTTCCAAAAAGGTCCAGACCTGGGCCCTGCCAAATGTATGACCATATTAGAGACACATTTTTCCCTCAGATTACACAGACCAACAAAGAATTTGAAAACAAATCCAATTTTGATAAACTCCCATATCTAYTGGGTGAAATACCACAGTGTGCATCACAGCAGCAAAATTTGTGACCTGTTGCTACAAGAAAAATCCAACCAGTAAAGAACAAACACTGTTGTAAATACAACCCCTATATGTTTATTTATTTTCCCTTTTGTACTTTAACTATTTGCACATCATTACAACACTGTATATAGACATAATATTACATTTGAAATCTCTCTATTTATTTGGAACTTGTGTAAAGTTTACTGTTCATTTTTTATTGTTTATTTCACTTTTGTTTATTATCCATTTCACTTACTTTGGCAATGTAAACATATGTTTCCCATGCCAATAATGCCTGTTAAATGGAATTTAATTGAGAGACAGAGAGAGACAGAAACAGACAGAGAGCGATAGAGACAGAGAGAGAGAGACAGAAAGAGGTCCTTCTACGGTTGTTTCTCACGCTCGTAGTCTTTTTCTCTTTGAGAGAGTCTTTGTATGGTCTGCCTAGGGAGATGACCACTAAAACAGCCAGTTTTTCTGAGACGGATAGCATTAATTATGTCAATTACACGGATACTCTAATTATGCACACATGACAGAGACAGAGTTCAAAAAATGTTATATTCCTATCCAAATCTGGGGCACAATATTCAATAGTGTAATGTTACCAATTGCACTATATGGAAGCAAGGTTTGGGGTCCACCAATTAACAATTATAAGCACTGGGAGAAAAACCCAATAGAAAATCTAGAATTATCCTAAATATCCAAAAGAAAGTACCAAATAATGCATGCAGGGTGGAACTCGGACGATTCCCTTTAACTGTAAATATAAAGAAAAGGACACTAAAATGTTGGCACCATTTGAAATGAACCCCCAAAACATCCTTACAATTCAAAGCACTGGAAAACCAAGACCTGAACCCTGAAAAGAGTTCCCTGTGTCAGTTGTTAAAACACTACACAACCCTATTATCCAATCACACTGTTACGTTCGTCGTAGTGATGAGACCAAGGCGCAGCGTGGTATGCGTACATTCTCTTAATTAAACGAATGAACACTGAACAAACTAACAAAGTAACAAAACTAACGTGAAGCTATATAACATGAGTGCTGACAGGCAACTTCACATAGACAAGAACCCACGAATATCCAAGGGAAAATGGCAACCTAAATATGATCCCCAATCAGAGACAACGATAAACAGCTGCCTCTGATTGGGAACCAATTCAGGCCACCATAGACCTACATAACCTAGACTTACAAAAACCCCATAGATATACAAAAACCCTAGACAAGACAAAACACACATACCCACCCTAGTCACAACCTGACCTAACCAAAATAATACAGAAAACATAGATAACTAAGGTCAGGGCGTGACACACACAGGGAAATCAATCACACTGTTACAGAAATGAAAACCTCTTACTTGACAAATTGGGAAAATGAAACAAAAACACAGAATAAACTAAATTGCTATTTGGCCCTCAAATGAGAATACAAATTGGCAGAATATCTCTACTCTGTCAGAGATACAAAACAGAGACAGATCCTGACCAAATACAGGCTCGGCGAACACCAATTGGCTATAGAAACAGGGAGACATCAAAAGACATGGCTACCCAAAGAGGAGTGTCTATGTGGTCACTGCAAGACAGGGGAGGTAGAGACAGAGATCTACTTTTTCCTCTACTGTGAGAAATACTCCCAAATAAGATTATCTTAAAAAAAAAAACTCAATCAATTCCCAACCTCTGTGCATTTACTAATAACATAAAGCTGGGAATTATTCTGGTTGAGGGAGAAACCGCAAATATTACTGCCAGATATGTATATGACTGCCATAGTCTGAGGGACATCCCATGACCATTAATTCCCTGTAGTATTTACATTGTATATAACTTACTAGTAATACATAGTGTAACAATCATCATGTACATTCTGTTGTTTATTTATTAGCCATTCTTTCTTTTTCTTTTTTATAATCTTATTTGTATTTAATTAAATGTACTGACCGAAGATTACACAATACAACAGCAGAAGTGTTGTACCTGTACACATGATTATATGTACTATTATTATTACTACTTAAATTAACTGTATTTTATTATCCTCATTGCATTGCACTGTATTTACTGAAATGCTGTACCACTATACTGCTTTGGCAATACCTACCAATTGTATTTCATGCCAATAAAGCAATCTGAATTTGAGAGAGAGAGACGAAGAGAGACAGAGAGAGAGAGAGACAGAGACAGAGAGAGAGAAAGCGAGAGAGAGTGAGAGACAGCTAAACTGAGAGAGACAGTGAGACAGAGTGACAGAGAGAGACAGAGAGAGAAAGCGAGAGAGCGTGAGAGACAGCTAAACTGAGAGAGACAGTGAGACAGAGAGAGACAGAGTGACAGAGAGAGACAGAGAGAGAAAGCGAGAGAGCGTGAGAGACAGCTAAATTGAAAGAAAGAGACAGCATGACAGAGAGAGACAGCGAGACAGACAGAGAGATACAGCGAGACAGACAGAAAGACAGCGAGACACGACAGCAGAATGACAGCGAGACAGACAGAGAGAGGACACGGAGACAGACAGAGAGAGCAGCAGCGAGACAGAGTGAGAAACAGCAAGACAGAGAGAGAGACAGCGGAGACAGAGAGAGAGACAGCGAAACAGAGAGAGAGAGAGTGAGACAGAGAGAGAAACAGCAAGACAGAGAGAGAGAGACAGTGAGACAGACAAGAGAACAGCGAGACAGACAGAGAGACAGCGAGAAGACAGAGAGAGACAGACGAGACAGACAGAGAGAGACAGCGAGACAGAGTAGAAACAGCAAGACAGAGAGAGAGACAGCGAGACAGAGAGAGACAGCAAAACAGAGGGAGAGAGAGTGAGACAGAGAGAGAAAACAGCAAGACAGAGAGAGAGAGACAGTGAGACAGACAGAGAGACAGCGAGACAGACAGAGAGACAGCGAGACAGACAGAGAGAGCTCCTTCTATGTTTGTTTCTCACACTCTTATTCTTTTCTCTTGAGAGGGTCTTTGTATTTTGTATTTGTATTTATTAGGGATCCCCATTAGCTGTTGCCAAGGCAGCAGCTACTCTTCCTGGTCCAAACACATTAAGGCACTTACATTACATACAAAAAACAAAAAAAAAACGTACAACATTTTTACCCCACTACATATCTACAATACAAAATGTAAAATACCACCATACAATATTACAATGTAAGTGTGTGTAGAGTACGTGTGTTAGTATGGTCTGCCTCGGGAGATGACCACTAAAACAGGGATATCTATGTCAATTATAACACCTAATTAAGTCTCTATCTTTATGTCTCTCTCATCTCACCAATCTCCCTCCTCCCTCTCTTTGTCACTGGAAACAAGCTCTGAAACATAATAAACGACTAACCGGTGCCCCACACATTGAACTCTTACGTACCCTCTGTACTATAGCTCGCTATTTTATTTTTACTGCCTGCTCTTTAATTATTTTCTATTTTTATTATTCTATTTTTTATTTACACTTATTATTTTCTTAAAACTGCATTGTTGGTTAAGGCTTGTAAGTAAGCATTTCACTGTAAGGTCTACACTGTTGTATTCGGCGCATTTGACAAATAACATTTGATTGATTTGATTTAAAACACAATCAGAGAGAAACAGAACATTTCTGGATCAGCGGCAGACCTTTAACACCCCCCCCCCCCACGCAAACACCACACACCAGAAAGGAAGTGCGTCAGAACTCCTTATTGCCTGGTGTGTGTTCGGTGGTGTGGGCAGAAACATGGAGGAGGAGGACAGAGGTGGGTGTGGTGGCGTCCATGGCTCTGCTAGCTAATTGCTATAACCCAGCAGGGAGTAGAGAGGGTAGAGGAGGGCTGTTGGAGTTACAAAATCTACACAACATGGCTGGTTGGGAGGCAGAAAATAGTAGAGACTAGAGAGGGCCAGCCCAGGGGTGTTGTGAGAGGAGGCCAGCCCAGAGGTGGTTGGGAGAGAGGGCCAGCCCAGAGGTGTTGGAGAGAGGACCAGCCCAGAGGGTGTTGGGAGAGGGCCAGCCCAGAGGTGTTGGAGAGAGGACCAGCCAGAGGTGTGGAGAAGGCCAGCCCAGAGGTGTGGAGAGAGGGCCAGCCCAGAGGTGTTGGAGAGAGACCAGCCCAGAGGTGTTTGGAGAGAGGACCAGCCCAGAGGTGTTGGAGAGAGCGCCAGCCCAGAGGTGTTGGAGAGAGGACCAGCCGCAGAGCGTGTTTGGAGAGAGGGCCAGCCCAGAGGTGTTGAGAGAGGACCACCCAGAGGGTTGGAGAGAAGGCCAGCCCAGGGGTGGTGATGAGAGGGCATGGCCAGGGGTGGTGGAGAGAGGGCCAGCCCCAGAGGTGTTTGGAGAGAGGACCAGCCCAGAGGTTGTTGGAGAGAGGACCAGCCCAGAGGTGTTGGAGAGAGGACCAGCCCAGAGGGTTGGAGAGAGAGTAAGCCAGAGGTTGGAGAGAGGACAGCCCAGAGTGTTGAGATGAGCGGCCAGCCCGAGGTGTTGGAGAGGCGCCAAGCCCAGAGGTGTTGGAGAGAGGACCAGGCCACGAGGTGTTGGGAGAGAGGACCAGCCCCAGCACGGGTTGTTGGAGAGAGGTACCAGCCAGAGAGGTGGGGAGAGAAGGGCCAGCCCAGAGGTGTTTGGAGGAGAGGGCCAGCCCAGGGTGGTGGTGAGAGGGCATGGCCAGGGGTGGTGGAGAGAGGGCCAGCCCAGGGGTGGTGGAGAGAGTGCCAGCCCAGAGGTGGCCGAGAGAGGACCAGCCCAGAGGTGTTGGAGAGAGGCCAGCCCAGGGGTGGTGGAGAGAGGGCCAGCCCAGGCGGTGGTGCAGAAGAGGGATTGGCCAGGGAGTAGGTAGCGGTATGGCGCAGGGTGGTGGAGAGAGGGCCAGCCCAGGGTGTTGGAGAGCAGTGCCAGGCCCAGAGGTGTTGGAGAGAGGACCAGCCCAGAGGTGTTGGAGAGAGGGCCAGCCCAGGGGTGGTGGAGAGAGGGCCAGCCCAGGGGTGGTGGAGAGAGGGCATGGCCAGGGGTGGTGGAGAGAGGGCCAGCCCAGGGGTGGTGGAGAGAGGGCATGGCCAGGGGTGGTGGAGAGAGGGCATGGCCAGGGGTGTCTGTTCCCTCACACCCTCACTCTCTCACTAAAAAGGGAAACAGGCAATGTACCCCTGTTTTAGCACAGGAAGGTTTTGGTTGTGTGGGCAGTACATAGGGAATTGGCAATGTACTGATTAGTCTGACTCTCCCATTGCCTTTAATTGGCCCTCAAGATGTCATTGTATGGAGTCAGATCATGTTCAATAAGGGGAAAGGAGGATACCTAATCAGTTGTACAACTGAATACATTCAACTGAAATGTGTCTTCTGCATTTAACCCAACCCGTCTGAATCAAGGCATGGTAAGACCTTGTTCACCCCATAGTTGGACCCCAAGTTGAAAACAACATGACTGCCACTCAGTGAAGACTGTGAGCTTAGGTATGGGGCTTCAGGCAATGACCTTCAATCACACCTCCCAATACTGTGATGTAAACGTCACCATACCACACAGAACTACTGAAATCACACAAGCCTCTTAGCTTTATCCTCTTAGCAATTGTTCCAGAAAGGTGAATGAATGGCTCAATGGTGCTTGAGATCTACTCATTTGATTCAACAAGATTCATCACAGAGGTGACTCTCGCCATTCAGTCATTTGTTACTCACTGGACAATTGATAGAGGAGGGAGGGTTAGAGGGCTGGTAGCCATGTTAACTACACACTCTGGTAAGCTGCCAGGAACTCCTGTTCTTTGAAGCCTTCATTAAACCCTGGTGACTTCTTGTTTAATGATAATATGTTGTGTGGGGGAAAGACAAAGGTTCCTGGTATTCATAGAATCCTAGAATGCAATTTTCTAATTACCATGTGAAATCACAAATGTGTTGAGGTTGTTGGTAGGATAAATGGAAATGTATAATATTCTGTATTCTGCACATTGAATGAACATACACTATATTTACAAAAGTATGTGGACACACACCTACAAATTATTGAATTTGGCTATTTCAGCCACACCCATTGCTGATAGGTATATCAAATCGAGCACATAGACATGCAATCTCCATAGACAAACATTGGCAGTTGAATGGCCTTCCTGAAGAGCTCAGTGACTTTCAACGTGGCACCGTCATAGGATACCACCTTTCCAACAAGTCAGTTTGTCAAATTTCTACCCTGCTAGAGCTGCCCCGGTCAACTGTAACTGTTGTTATTGTGAAGTGGAAACATCTAGGAGCAACACCGGCTCAGCCGGGAAATGGTAGGCCACACAAGCTCACAGAACGGGACCGCCGAGTGCTGAAGCGGGTAAAAATCGTCTGTCCTCAGTTTCAACACTCACTACTGAGTTCCAAACTGCCTCTGGAAGCAACGTCAGTACAATAACTGTTCGTTCGGGAGCTTCATGAAATGGGTTTCCATGGACAAGCAGCCGCGCACACAAGCCCAAGATCACCATGTGCAATACCAAGCGTCAGCTGGAGTGGTGTAAAACTTGCCGTCACTGGACTCTGGAGCGGTGGAAACACGTTCTCTGTGATGAAACGCTTCACCATCTGGCAGTCCGATAGACAATTCTTGGTTTGGCTGAAGCCAGGAGAACGCTACCTGCCCAAATGCATAGTGCCAACTGTAAAGTTTGTTGGAGGAGGAATAATGGTCTGGGGTTGTTTTTCATGGTTCGGGCTAGGCCCCTTAGTTCCAGTGAAGGGATATCTTAACGCTACAGCATACAATGACAGTCTAGAGGATTCTGTGCTTCCAACTTTGTGGCAACAGTTTGAACAATGCCCTCTTGCGCAAAGCGAGATCCATACAGAAATGGTTTGTCAAGATCGGTGTGGAAGAACTTGACTGGCCTGCACAGTGCCCTGACCTCAACCCCATCAAACACCTTTGGGATGAATCGGAACGCCAACAGCAAGCCAGGCCTAATCGCCCAACATCAGTGCCCGACCTCACTAATGCTCTTGTGGCTGAATGGAAGCAAGCCCCCCCCCGCTTCAATGTTCCAACATCTAGTGGAAAACCTTCCCAGAAGAGAGGAGGCTGTTATAGCAGCAACATGGGGACCAATTCATATTAATGCCCATGTTTTTGGAATGAGATGTTCGACGAGCAGGTGTCCACATACTTTTAGTCATGTAGTGTATCTATTATTGAGTAGATAGTACACAGTCAAGACATGCCTCTTTTTCAAGATAACAAAGGGGAAAATCTGGAAATAAAACTTCAGTGAGTGACTTAAGTTTGTGTACATTAACCTTTACAATTGGGATTCCCTCCAGAAAGGATTACTGTAACCTGTATGCCACTCCTTGAGTATACCTCTTTAAACACCTCCCTTAGTACTGTTGTCCTAGGGAAGGTCCTGTGTATCCAATTGGTACTGTACTGTATATAGCTGGCACCAGCTATCCTATCCTAGGAAGTCCCTAGGTGGCTTTACAGGTACAWRTCCTTAGCCAATTAGAGTACATTCTTATGAGGACCACCTTACAATCATAGATTTTATGACGACWTTTAACAGGCCAGTAACCTCCATAGATACACMGCAGTAAACTGGTARTACMTACTTTTTAAGAGGCGCAGCGGRCATCCGCTAACGCCTTGGTCACAAGGCTGTGTCTGTCTCCTCACACACTCAGTCAGACCACAGCACAGAGACGGCTTTGAAGAGTTGGAGGAGTGATGCTGGGCCAGTTCTGCTCACCGTATCAATTTTGTCCGTATCAATGTCCTTTGTCAGCGGCGGCAACCCCTCGTCAGCTGACACACTGGGTAATGTTCTGCTTCTGTAAGAACTTCTGTAAACTTCCAGACAAGACAGTGTTACTGTCCAAGTTAACTTGCTGTAGGTGTATTGGCTAAAGGATTTACTCTGTTGTTTTTGAAAGTTACTTGGGGGCATTGTCTTGGCTTTTGTGCGCCCACACATGCTCATACTGATACACGTTCACACACAGACACAAGTACACACACACACAGACACACACACATTTCAACAATTGTGTCTGAGAATGCACAAACACACACAATACACACTCGCACACATGCAAAACACACACACACACACAGAGGGAGGGAGGACAAAGCTTTTACACCTACTTGAAAAGGAAATGTAGCTCACCTGAAGGAAAAACAAATAGGTCTTTCTGTGCAGATACCGTATAATATCTCATCTCACACGTCAAACAGCACAGGGGAAACTTGAGTCATATATAATATCCGCTGTTTGTCCTGTTGGTGAAGGCTACTAAACATGACAGTGATATTATTCCAGCAATAGACCACTTTGTTCCTCTTTCACCATCAGGTAAACAAAGATATACAGCTCTCCTATCATAGCATAAATATATAGCTCTGAGAAAGGGAACAAGATAATTTGATGACACAGACATTGTCATAAAATKATGTCAGWCAGTGGCCAAGTGTAGGAGCAGAATGGTGGCCATTTGCTGTAGTCTCAGTAATAATCTGCTATTCATTTCCTTTATAGGTCAAGCCCCATGGCTGAATTAGAACTTGCTGGGATGTACGAAGCATGGAGATCCTTATCTGCTGAGGTCACACAAATAAGAAACAACAGTGCAAGTAAGCATGTAAGTCTGAATACAGAGGCTGGCTGAGAACGTCTGAATACAGAGGATGGCTAGAGAACTTCTGAATACAGAGCTGGCTGGAGAACGTCTTGATACAGAGGCTGGCTGGAGAACGTCTGAATACAGAGGATGGCTAGAGAACGTCTGAATACAGAGGCTGCTGCGAGAACGTCTGACTACAGGCTGGCTGGAGAACGTCTGGATACAGAGGTGGCTGGAGAACGTCAAAACAAACAACTCTGGAATACAGAGGCTGGCTGGAGAACGTCTGAATACAGAGGCTGGCTGGAGAACGTCTGATACAGAGGATGCTAAGAACGTCTAATACAGAGGGCTGGAGAACGTCTGAATTACAGAGGTGGCTGAGAACGTCTGATACAGATGATGGCGTGAGAACGTCTGAATACAGAGGTGCTGGGGAGAACGTCGATACAGAGCTGGCGGAAACGTCTGAATACAGAGGCTGGCTGGAGAACGTCTGAATACAGAGGCTGGCTGGAGAACGTCTGAATACAGAGGCTGGCGAACTGCTTTTGTGGTTCTGGCAGAAAACCCATAACGGAGTGAGAGCCTTGCTTCCTCGAAGCTGTAACACTCCTTTGGACTCTAGCACTAAATACTGCTCATGTTGTACCAGGGCTGTAGCGTGCTCAGACACACACACACACACACACACACACAGCTAGCACGTGGGTTCTTACTGCGTCAATCACGTTGGAAGAGCTGCATGTAAATTAATCCACAACGTGCATTATGGTCCTTGGGGATTTCAGTTTGTTTGGCCAAATGACCGCAAAGAAATCCAGAATTGTGGAGTGGAGAAAATCCAGCATTGTGGAGACGTTCCCATTCCTGCATGTGGACCTCGTTCTCCGACAAGTAAAAGACTTAAAGCATAATTCCAATTCCAGTAATTAGCAATCAAGTCCGAGCCCTTCAGCTCTTCCAAATCTGGTCGTTACAAGTGACGTCAGCACGGCTGCTCGACATGTTCTAATCTATCACAGTGTTTGTCTCAGTGACCTTTAATAGATGTGGGTCATCTAAGTCCCATTTGGAAACCTTCAAACCTACAGACGTTTAACATTTGTTTTACATTATCACACTCGTATAAGATTTGGTGTTGTATCAATAAATAACTTATCTTTTGATTACCTCCTCCTTCTGTACCGCCATTGATTATTTCTTTCCATTTGAATACACTGTACTGAAATGAATAGCAGAACAGTTTGCGCAATACACATGTTCTGCACTGTATTACAGGCACACAGTTGGCTACTTTCCAAAGTGGTCAGAAGTGAGAATAAATAAGGCCACTGTATTGTGAAATGTAATTGCAGTTGTCAGTGAAGTAGGACACACTTTGCGCCATTCTCAATCCACTACATCATACCCTCCTCACTCTACCCCTCCTCACTCTACCCCCCCCCCTCTCTCTCGGTAGGGACTCCTGAGTTCATGGCTCCAGAGATGTACGAGGAGATATGATAGGCGGTGACGTCTATG
>NW_019942867.1:133034-189747 GCF_002910315.2 Salvelinus sp. IW2-2015 | reverse complement strand
CAAAGACTAGCCGTCATGCACCATGACAGTATAAATATAAACACCTAGCCAAATAAATAAACACAGTGGCCAGCCTAAAACATGGCATTGAAGGCTTTATTTACAGTTGCTCCAGTTTAAGGTCACACCACACTGAAGGGACAGCAGTACACAGGTAGCAGTGGGACTGGGACTCATTTTACACTGAGTGTTTGCCACTGGAAGGTATGATTTATTGAAATATTGAATAACCGTTTCACACAATACTGTATCTATGTAATACAAATTTTAAAAGACATTAAAGCAAATAGCAAATAGTAAGTGTTGTAGGTGGCAAAAAGTTTTAACATCCTCTATGAGGTTTCAGCTATTACGTAAGTCTCACTTTAAAACCTTAGTAGTGGGGACAGAACGCTTTAACCCTACATTGAGAAATATTCAATAGTCACAGGGTCTAGAATAGAGCCCTGATGCACTCCATCATACTGAGTGTCAGTGTCAACTGAAGTGCTGTGGCTGTGGGTAGTTGGGAGACTCACCAATGACACTCTTGGCGAACGAGGCACTCTTTAGTGTGGCCAGGCCCAGATCGCCGATCTTGACGGAGCCTGTGGGGCCGGTGATGAAGATGTTGTCACACTTGAGGTCCCTGTGGATGATGGGCGGGGTGCGGGTGTGGAGGAAGTGGAGGCCCTTCAGGATCTGGTGGCTCCAGCGCTGCAGCAGCTTCAGCTTCATCTCCTTGAATCTCTTCAGGTACCTGTAGGGTGAGGCTGATATGAGTACTGTACGTGCGGACTATGCAGGACTCAAACCCAAAACCCTGGTGTCCAACCAACTGAGCGATTGGAACCATGGGGTACAACAGTGTAAGCAACAAGTGTTACTAAGTTACAGAGCACCATGGACCAGGGGTGCTCACACTGAATCTGAAAGCCTGAGGATGAGGTAACATCTGGAACCAATTTTCTCCTGTCATGGTCAAATTGAGAGTGACACTCCATTTCGACAGATGTTAGCCACATGGCTAACACACCAATTCAGTAGATTCACTAACATGAACAGAAAAACACAGATGGAAAGCATATCTGCTTGAAGTCTTTTGCACACCCTTTTACAAGGAGATGACGTAGGAAAATGGCACATACTTTTCCCCATCTGCTTATTACTCAGGCAGTGGATGGACTTAAAGGGATAGTTTAGGATTTTGGCAATGAAGACCTTTATCTATTTTCTGAGAGTCAGATGAACTAATGGAAACTATTTTTATGTATCTGAGTCCAGTATGAAGAAAGTTAAAGCTAGTTTCTTGAGCCAATGTTAACTAGCTTAGCACCAAGACTAAGTCTTCGGGTACAGCTAGCATACTTTCAGTCTTKGTGCTAAGCTAGTTAGCATTGGCTTGTGAAACTACCTCTAACTTCCTTCAAACTGGACGTAGATACATACAAATTGTATCCCTTTTTCTCACGTCTTGAGGGTGCCTGAYGTCATGAGCTCGGTGACCAGAAGGATGCACTTGTGGCCCTTGCAGTTGTCCTTCCAGGAGTCGTAGAAGCGGACGATATTGGGGTGCTGCAGCCCCTTCAGCATCTCCACCTCCTCACTGAAACGCTGRCGCTCCACCTTCGTCAGCCTCCGCGTCTGGAGAAGGAAGAGGAGAATACATTATTATAGTGGTGAGACTGTACACATAGTAGGTTATAGAGGTACAATAGAGTAGACACAAATATAAACTCAGCAAAAAAATAAATGTCCCTTTTTCAGGACCCTGTCTTTCAGAGATAATTCGTAAAAATCCAAATAACTTCACAGATCTTCATTGTAAAGGGTTTAAACACTGTTTCCCATGCTTGTCCAATGAACCATAAACAATGAATGAACATACACCTGTGGAACGGTTGTTAAGACACTAACAGCTTACAAACGGTAGTGAATTAAGGTCACAGTTATGAAAACTTAGGACACTAAAGAGGCCTTTCTACTAACTCTGAAAAACACCAAAAGAAAGATTCCCAGGGTCCCTGCTCATCTGCGTGAACGTGCCTTAGGCATGCTGCAAGGAGGCATGAGGGCTGCAGATGTGGCCAGGGCAATAAATTGAAATGTCCGTACTGTGAGACGCCTAAGACAACACTACAGGGAGACAGGACGAATAGCTGATTGTCCTCGCAGTGGCAGACCACATGTAACAACACCTGCACAGGATCGGTACATCTGAACATTACACCTGCGGGACAGGTACAGGATGGCAACAACAACTGCCCGAGTTACACCAGGAACGCACAATCCCTCCATCAGTGCTCAGACTGTCCACAATAGGCTGAGAGAGGCTGGATTGAGGGCTTGTAGGCCTGTTGTAAGGCAGGTCCTCACCAGACATCACCGGCAAGAACGTCCCCTATGGGCACAAACCCACCGTCGCTGGACCAGACAGGACTGGCAAAAAGTGCTCTACACTGACGAGTCACGGTTTTGTCTCACCAAGGGTGATGGTCGGATTCGTGTTTATCGTTGAAGGAATGAGCGTTACACCGAGGCCTGAACTCTGGAGCGGGATCGATTTGGAGGTGGAGGGTCCGTCATAGTCTGGTGAGGTGTGTCACAGCATCTTCGGACTGAGCTTGTTGTCATTGCAGGCAATCTCAACGCTGTGCGTTACAGGGAAGACATCCTCCTCCCTCATGTGGTACCCTTCCTGCACGCTCATCCTGACGTGACCCTCCAGCATAACATTGCCACCAGCCATACTGCTCGTTCTGTGAGTGATTCCCTGCAAGACAGGAATGTCAGTGTTCTGCCATGGTCAGTGAAGAGCCCGAATCTCAATCCCATTGAGCACGTCTGGGACCTGTTGGATCGGAGGGAGAGGACTAGGGCCCTTCCCCCCAGAAATGTCCGGGAACTAGCAGGTGCCTTAGTGGAAGAGTGGGGTAACATCTCATAGCAAGAACTGGCAAATCTGGTGCAGTCCATGAGGAGGAGATGCACTGCAGTTCTTAATGCAGCTGGTGGCCACACCAGATACTGACTGTTACTTTTGATTTTGACCGCCCCTTTGTTTAGGGACACATTATTCAATTTCTGTTAGTCACATGTCTGTGGAACTTCTTCAGTTTATGTCTCAGCTGTTGAATCTTGTTACGTTCATACAAATATTTACAGATGTTAAGTTTGCTGAAAATAAACGTAGTTGATAGTGAGAGGACGTTTCTTTTTTTGCTGAGTTTAGCATTACGAGAGGGAAAGGGAGAATACATTGCTATATACAGTAGTATTGAGATTAGAGATGAAATGGACGAGACACAAACATACAGTATATAATACACAATGTACAGGTCAATGCTAAGTCATCTATTACGCAACCTGCAAATGTATCTAGGCCCCTCAATGTAATTATAGGTGGCTGGGTTTCATTGCATAAGGTTACACAATCGTGTGAGTTCACTGCATAATATTTGCAGATTAACAGACATAGCTTTAAATATATATACAAAAATCTAGATGTGAATAGATGACAGTATTGATACAGTAGCCAGTACTCTAACTATCAGCCTGTGGTGGGAAGAGATGTAAAAGACCAGTGCCAGAGACCAAAGAGGAAGAGTTGTGCCAAGCCAGAAACCTGCCATCCCCAGCCCTCTCATAAGGCACACATTACTCTACCCGGGGCTTGGAAACACTGACGCGTAACAGTTCTCTAATGGCACCAAGTGTTCTCTAGCTTCAATGTCGTTGGAGGGGGTTAGAGCAGAATTCCCAGAAATCAATGCATCAATTATAGAGAAAACAAAAGTGATTGTTTCAGACAGGTTCAGCAGCATGTGTTTGTTTGTGTTTCCAAAATGCTTGATGGGGTTTTTACACACGACAACAGCCCAGCCGGTGGTTTTCAGTACAAAGCAACAGACGCCTCTCTCTCACTCTCTCTCCCAGGAGACAAGTGCTGTAGGAGACCAACTGTCCACACTCACTCTAAAGATTACGCAACAATAAGGCGGGGATATCAGGCCAGTAGTTCTCACTGCCCTCTGCTGTCCCTCTCAGAACACAGGCTGTCCTACTGCATGCCTGCTCTGTCCACAAACAYCAAGCTGTCATTYTCWGTCAAGTGTCCTGATCCAGGAGCCAAGCTCACAACAAYAAGGAGCACTATTGGTAGAATTTGGCACCCGGGCATCGTGACACTAACGCACAGTGACAGTGCAAAGTGGGTGCCAAAGTCAACCTGAATGAGGGYTGTCCTGTTTACAGCACACACTAGSKCCATTTTACTAAGTTCACAGAGAGCCARGATGATGCGGGATGTCCAACGATGCCACCTAGCTTATGTAAGAGTGGCAGTGGGASCAGGTCATGACTGGCTGGTGGGGGGATGGAGGGGTGATGGGGRTAGAGAGCAGGGGGTTGATTTCTTCCTTCACTGGACAACCTATTTTTGGGTTTGCCGCCTCCAGGAATGAACCCCACATAAAGAAAAACAGCTGTGTGAGGCTCCTCACTCAATCACTTCATCTCACTCTCCCCATCTCTCTAGATCTCTTTCAACCCACCAGGAACGGATTTGGTGATCAAACACCAGCCAGTGAAATGATTTAGTCGGGAGCCGTCAGAAAGCAGTGAACTTACCACCTCTAGCTTCTGCCACCAAATTCGAGGAAAAAGACGGGCACTTTGATTTGCTGCCAACTTTGATCTGGCTCCATCGGAAAAGTTCATGAAGATGAGGTGTGTATGTGTGTGTCTTGGGGATGATATTTAACATTCGGAACTTTCTCACTCATCATTAGTCACGATTCATTCAGGATTATCCGTAATCATGGTAGGATCCAACATTAATGTAGATGTGTTAGAAACATATTCTAATTTAAAAAAAAGTGACTTCGATATGAACAATACATTATTTACCATTCATTTTATTGGGCACAAAATAATGTAAAACAGAGCCAAAGCTAACTGCAAATGCATCAAAGTTTGTAGAGTCAAAGCTTGATGTATTCATTGTTTGTTAGGAATATGGGACAAATTTTTTTGACTACTTAATTTTTAAGAATCTTTAGGGTGTCAATAATTTGAACCCCTACTCTTTTGAGAAATAAGAACAATTACTTGTTCAACAAAATGTATTTATCTGAGTAATTGTATTAGTATAAAATAATATATATACAATTATTGCTCATCTTTATCAAGGGGTTAATAATTTCGGACCCCACTATAACAGTTGAAGTCGGAGTTTACATACACTTATGTTGGAGTCATTAAAACTCGTTTTTCACACATCCACAAATTTCTTGTTAAAAAACTATAGTTTTGGCAAGTCGGTAAGGACATCTACTGTGTGCATGACAGTAGATGTCATGCACACAATTTGTTGACAGACAGATTATTTCACTTATAATTCACTGTATAACAATTCCAGTGGGTCAGAAGTTTACATACACAAAGTTGACTGTGCCTTTAAACAGCTTGTAAAATTCCAGAAAATTATGTCATGGCTTTAGAAGCTTCTGATAGGCTAATTGCATCATTTGAGTCAATTGGAGGTGTACCTGTGGATGTATTTCAAGGCATACCTTCAAACTCAGTGCCCCTTTGCTTGACATCATGGGAAAATCAAAAGAAATCAGCCAAGACCTCAGAAAATAATTGTAGACCTCCACAAGTCTGTTCATCCTTGGGAGCAATTTCCCAAACGCCTGAAGGTACCACGATCATCTGTACAACAATAGTACGCAAGTATAAACACCATGGGACCCGCAGCCATCATACGCTCAGGAAGGAGACGAGTTTCTGTCTCCTAGGGATGAACGTACTTTGGTGCGAAAAGTGCAAATCAATCCAGAACAACAGCAAAGGACCTTGTGAAGATGCTGGAGGAAACAGGTTACAAAAGTATCTATATCCACAGTAAAACGAGTCCTATATCGACATAGCTGAAAGGCCATCAGCAAGGAAGAAGACACCGCCATAAAAAGCCAGAATACGGTTTGAAACTGCACATGGGGACAAAGATTGTACTTTTTTGGAGAAATGTCCTCTGGTCTTGATGAAACAAAAAATAGAACTGTTTGGCCATAATGACCATCGTTATGTTTGGAGGAAAAAGGAGGATCTTGCAAGCAAAGAACACCATCCCAACCGTGAAGTACGGGGTGGCAGCATCATGTTGTGGGGGTGCTTTGCTGAAGGAAGGACTGGTGCACTTCACAAAATAGATGGCATCATGAGGGAGGAAATTTATCTGGATATATTGAAGCAACATCTCAAGACATCAGTCTGGAAGTTAAAGCTTGGTCGCAAATGGGTCTTCCAAATGGACAATGACCCCAAGCAGACTTCCAAAGTTGTGGCAAAATGGCTAAAGGACAACAAGTCAAGGTTATTGGAGTGCCATCACAAAGCCCCTGACCTCAATCCTATAGAACATTTGTGGGCAGAACTGAAAAAGCGTGTGCGAGCAAGGAAGCCTACAAACCTGACTCAGTTACACCAGCTCTGTCAGGAGGAATGGGCCAAAATTCACCCAACATTGTGGGAAGCTTGTGGAAGGCTACACAAAACGTTTGACCGCCAAGTTAAACAATTTAAAGGCAATGCCACCTAATACTAATTGAGTGTATGTAAACTTTGACCCACTGGGAATGTGATGAAAGAAATAAAAGCTGAAATAAATCATTCTCTCTACTATTATTGTCACGCCCTGGCTTAGTTTCTTTGTTTTCTTTATTATTTTAGTTAGGTCAGGGTGTGACATGGGGAATGTTTGTGTTTTGTCTAGTTTGGTGGTTATATGGTAAAGGGGGTGTTGGGTGTAGTGGTATGGGTTTGTGTTGAGTGAATGTGTCTAGGTATGTCTATGGTTGCCTGAGTGGTTCTCAATCAGAGACAGATGTTTTTCATTTGTCTCTGATTGGGAGCCATATTTAAGGCAGCCATGGGCATCATGTATTTGTGGGTAATTGTCTATGTTGAACGTTTGTTGCTTGTCCATGCACTTACGTCATTTAGTTCACGGTCGTTTGTTGTTTGTTTTGTTTTGTTTTGTTTTGTGTATAGTGTTCGTTTTCGTGTTTTTTCCTCTCTTCTAATAAAGAAGAATGTATTTTGCAACACGCTGCGCCTTGGTCCAATCTCTCTCCCTTTGACGATCGTGACAGAATTCCCACCAAACAAGGATCAAGCAGCGTGATCAGCGGCAACAGGAGCAACGCAAGGAGGAATGGCAATGGAGCGTAATCTGGACTACACTACGTGGGAGGAAGATCGACAGGTGGGCGATCGAACCCAGGCGAATGCCGGAGCCCGCCTGGGATTCTCTGGCGCAGTGCGAGAAGGGATACGCGGCGAATGGAGGCAGCAAAACGACGCGGTAGGAAAGCTGTGAGTCAGCCCAAAAAATTCAGTCAGGTAGGAGACCTGCGCATACTCCCTGTACTTACCGTGGAGAGCGAGAGTACGGGCAGACACCGTGTTACGCAGTAGAGCGCATGGTGTCTCCTGTACGTGTTCATAGCCCGGTGCGGGTTTATTCCACCTCCCCGCACTGGTAGGGCTAGATTGGGCATTGAGCCAGGTTGCCATGAAGCCGGCTCAACGCGTCTGGTCTCCAGTGCGTCTCCTCGGCCGCCGCATACATGGTACCAGCCTTACGCATGGTTGTCCCCGGTTCGCTACATAGCCGGTGCGGGTTATTCCATCTCCCCGCACTGGTCGGGCGACGGGGAGCATTCAACCAGGTAAGGTTGGGCAGGCTCGGTGCTCAAGGGAGCCAGTACGCCTGCACGGTCCGGTATTTCGGCGCCACCTCCCCGCCCCAGCCCAGTACCACACAGTGCCTACACCACGCACCAGGCTTCCTGTGCGTCTCCCGAGCCTGTTCCTCTTCCCCGCACTAGCCTTGAGATGCGTGTCCCCAGTCCGGTACCACCAGTTCCGGTACCCACGCACCAAGCCTCTTGTGCGTATCCAGAGCCCTGTACGCACTGTTGCTTCTCCCGCACTCGCCCTGAGGTGCGTGCCCTCAGCCCGGTACCACCTGTGCCGGTACCACGCACCAGGACTATAGTGCGCTTTGAGAGCCCAGTGTGTTCCTGTTGCTGCTCCCGCACTAGCCCTGAGATGCGTGTCCCCAGCCCGGTACCCACCAGTTCCGCACCACGCACTAGGCCTAGATGTGCGTCTCCAGGGTCAAGTATGCCCTGTTCCTTCTCCCCGCACTAGCCTTCAGGTGCGTGTCCCCAGCCGGTACCACCAGTTCCGGCACCACGACCAGGCCTACAGTGCGCCTCAGCCGGCCAGAGCTGCCGTCTGCCCAGCGCCATCTGAGCCATCCGTCTACCAGCGCCATCTGAGCCATCCGTCTACCCAGCGCCATCTGAGCCATCCGTCTACCCAGCGCCATCTGAGCCATCCGTCTACCCAGCGCCATCTGAGCCATCCGTCTGCACAGAGCCATTAGAGCCGCCCGTCTGTCCCGAGCCGTCAGAGCCGTTAGTCAGTCAGGAGCCGCTAGAGCCATTCGTCAGACAGGATCTGCCAGAGCCGCCAACCAGACAGGTCTGCCAGAGCCGCCAACCAGACAGGATCTGCAGAGCCGCCAACCGACAGGATCTGCCAGAGCCGCCAGCGAGCCATGAGCAGCCAGAGCCGTCAGCGAGCCATGAGCAGCCAGAGCCGTCAGCGAGCCATGAGCAGCCAGAGCCGTCAGCGAGCCATGAGCAGCCAGAGCCGTCAGCGAGCCATGAGCAGCCAGAGCCGCAGCCAGCCATGAGCAGCCGAGCCGCCAGCCAGCCATGAGCAGCCAGAGCCGCAAGCCAGCCATGAGCAGCCAGAGTCGCCCGCCAGCCATGAGCAGCCAGAGTCGCCCGCAGCCATGAGCAGCCAGAGCGCCCGCCAGCCATGAGCACCAGAGTCGCGCCACCATGAGCAGCCAGAGTCGCCCGCAGCCATGAGCAGCCAGAGTCCGCCCGCCAGCCATGAGCAGCCAGAGTTGCCCGCCAGCCATGAACGGCTGAATCCGCCCGCCAAGCAGATCTGGCTGAATCCGCCAGTCAGCCAGGATCTACCAGAGACACCGAAGCGGATATTGACAATGGTGGAGTGGTGGCCACGTCCCGCACCCGAGCCGCCGCCATATTAAGACCCACCCCGGACCTGTTTGTTTGTTTTGGTTTGTTTTGTGTATAGTGTTCGTTTTCGTGTTTTTTCCTCTCTTCTAATAAAAGAAGATGTATTTTGCACACGCTGCGCCTTGGTCCAATCTCTCTCCCTTTGACGATCGTGACAATTATTCTGTCATTTCATATTCTTAAAATAAAGTGGTGATCCTAACTGACCTAAGACTGGGAATTTTTACTAGGATTAAATGTCAGGAATTGTGAAAAACTGAGTTTAAATCTATTTGGCTAAAGTGTATGTAATCTCCCGACTTCAACTGTATATACAGACAGGATGGCTCACTTCTTAGGAGAAATTGACAGATCCTCTTTTGTCAGTTGTTTTCCATGGAGTTGGCTGTTAACACTGTATTGTAAAAATGTTGGGTCGCTGTCTAAGAAAATACTATTTCTGTAATAGTGTCAAATCACTGTTCTGGCTCCAAATAGAGATATGTAGAGTGTACTGTAGCTTGTGGGCTGCTATGACGATCTGACCACAGACTAGCCAAACAACATTGGGTCTTATCTGCCTATAGAAAGAGGTGCACTCCGTGCCTGTTCCTGGACCTGCTAGTTTGAGTATGACTTATCTAACAGGAAACTGAGATTTATTTTCTGTTGAAAGTGAATGGGAGCAGGGGGAGCTCACTGGCTCCATAACTCAAATAAAATACTGCTCACATTTGAATAGGACTTTCAAAGCTGTGGTTTAATATACCCAAGTCCTGCTGTGCCAAACTTGACCAGGACAAAGTCAAGCTTTTAGGAGGGAAAGATCTTTAAGAACGAGAACACTGCCCAGGAGCTATGAGAGAACGTCAGAATTCAGCCCAAAAGAGGTAATAGCACTATGAGAATGTGCCTATGTGCCCTGGCTATAAACCCTGGCTAGTGTCCATCTCCACCAAAGGAACCAATACTAAGGAGAATGCTTGCTGGATTAACAGTAGCTTTGGGGAATATTTTTTGTCAATGCATACAGAGTGGGTCTATGTCTGAATCATTAGCAGGAGATCAGTCCAAGTGGCTGTGGTTTTGGAGAATTCTCAGTCGTTTTTAATTGGATGACGGTGCTGTTGAACACATTCCGGCAGAAAGATGGCAAGAGCACACAGGGTTTTTTTCTGCATAGAAAAGTCTTGGCGTGATGACTAAAACCAGATAAAATGACTGGTAAAAGATAAAAGATAAAGATAAAATTTTAGATAAATGACTAAAACCAGATAAAAACTATGTAGAAAATATAATGGACCTTTACATGTTTTAATAAGATCATCTTTGAGAACTTACATTCACCAAAATAAAAGCTAGACAATCAGGGAGAATAAAAAATTCCCCAAATTATGCATTCAGGAGTATTTTTGTCATGACATGGGACCCCCATTGATTTTGTTATAATATTTCAGTCACTCGGATAGCATAAGCCATGGCAAAATGTGTAGAACTGCAGGAAATTAGCTTTAAAACTGCAACATTTTATTTCCGCCACATGGAAAAATGTGTCACTATGGCCAACAGGAGTACCTCGAAAATGTTTGGTCGATGACCGCACCATTGGCCACGACCATTGCCACACCCTCGCCACACCCACCACCACCTAAGCCCCAGTTTGATCTAGAAAAAACCCTGGCAAGGCAGCAGAAAAAAACAGCCCTTTAACTGTTAATGCCTTCTTTCCTGAGGTAGACTGTAGCAGAAAAGTAATACCAGAAACACAATTGCAGCACCATGGAGCCTGTGCATGTGTAACAGTATAACTTTAGTACGTCCCCTCGCCCCGACCCGGGCGCGAACCAGGGACCCTCTGCACACATCAACAACAGTCGCCCACGAAGCGTCGTTACCCATCGCTCCACAAAAGCCGCGGCCCTTGCAGAGCAAGGGGCAACACTACTAATACGTTTCAGAGCAAGTGACGTAACTGATTGAAACGCTACTAGCGCGTACCCGCTAACTAGCTAGCCATTTCACATCCGTTACACTCACCCCCCTTTCAACCTCCTCCTTCTCCGCAGCAACCAGTGATCCGGGTCAACAGCATCAATGTAACAGTATAACTTTAGTACGTCCCCTCGCCCCGACCCGGGCGCGAACCAGGGACCCTCTGCACACATCAACAACAGTCACCCACGAAGCGTCGTTACCCATCGCTCCACAAAAGCCGCGGCCCTTGCAGAGCAAGGGGCAACACTACTAATACGTTTCAGAGCAAGTGACGTAACTGATTGAAACGCTACTAGCGCGTACCCGCTAACTAGCTAGCCATTTCACATCCGTTACACATGTTTGTGTGTAATGTATGAGAGAGAGTGAAAGAGAGAAAGGGAGGTGAAGATGTGTGGAGATGTGTGAAATGTAACTTATGTTGTGCATTGTAATAAGTCTGTAAGTATTATATAAAACAGTGTGTAGGCTATGCCATAATGTGTTTGTGTACATATGGTAGTCTAGAAGGAGTGGAAGTTTGAATCTTTATCAGGAACAGCCTGTTTTTTCTTGAGGACACACTGATTTTAACCTGAGTGAGTTGACACCGTGTCAGGGTGACATCAATGCCCCTTTTCTCCAACCATGCAACCTGGCCTCAGGCCAATTCGTAAGATTTGGTACGTAAATTTGTCGTCCCATTTAGTATGATACTTTATGTTAGGTTAGGTTACATTATGAATGGAATAGCGGTTGTACAATATCATACGATTTAGAGGACGTGTAATATCATACGTCATACCCGGTTGTACAATAGCATACAAATTGGATGATGTAACGTATTATACAACTCGGATGATCTTGTATTATACATATTTCTCTGAGACCAGGTTGCATGTTGAATCGGAACAACAAAGGAGAATTACAGGGAGAATTTACGTTGGTGGTTTGGAGAACTAAAGACAAAGGTTAGGAGAATTTACGGAAAAAGTTTATTGGGTTAAGGTTAGAATAAAGGTTAGGGGAAGAGTTAGCTAAAATGCTACAGTTATCCCCGACACGAGTCGGACACGCAACCTTTGAATTGCTAGATACGTCCACCCATCCTCCCCAACCAACCTCCCTCCTATCGTTAATGTCTTAAGTAACCTTCTGTCTTTGGTAACCATACCAAATATAACATATCATAATTGGAGGTACAAAGATTTATCTAAAATACCAAACGTCTGTTCAGTGAGTCCAGTCGGAACCGTAAGGTTCTTTTAAGAACTCCAGCAAATACAGATGAGACTCCGTGAAACATTTCTAGTTAAACACTGCAGTCTTTTTGAAATTAGTAGAGAAACAATGCTTCATTGTAGATTATGTTACAATTAGGAAAAATCGATTTACTTCAGATTACTGTGCTTTAGGTTTGCCTCTGAGGCAGGAGAACATTTAGCTATTTTCTAGGCAGGATTACTGATTGAACAGTAGTGCAGTCAGTTACTGTAATAATCTGTATAAGACCACCATAGCTTCAGGGAGGAGCACAAGGAACTACAACTCAAAGCAGCTAAAAACAACTAATTGTCCAAAAACATGTTTGCATATCTTCTTTAATCTAACTAATATCATAACATTTATGTACTAACTTATATTTACAGACAATCATATTTTATTTATTTAACCTTTATTTAACTAGGCAAGTCAGTTAAGAACAAATTCTTATTTACAATGACGGTCTACCCCGGCCAAACCTGGACGACGCTGGGCCAATTGTGCGCCGCCCTATGGGACTCCCAATCACGGCCGGATGTGATTTAGCCTGGATCTATCCCAGAAATCCAGACAGTTCTGGACAGTTAGTTGCCACTATGTAACCCCAAGGAAACACAGGGTCACTATGCTTGCTGTCTGAACTGCATATACACTCCCCACACACTCCATGCTAGGGTGGTCAAAATTAGCCTCTGGGCTAATTTGTCCTCAAATCACATGAGGCGTCAGCCTCCAAAAACTAACCCAGAGAGGGGAGGGACCTGGCCCCCCTTTCTGGGACGCTGAAGGGGGATATTATTAGTCCCAGAGGATCTCGGCATGCGCCGCAAAGCCAGGAGGTATTTGGCCGGCGAACGCCATCTTACCCTTACATAAGCACTGTTTGGTGGTTTGCAGGGCCTGGCAACCCACAACCA
This sequence comes from Salvelinus sp. IW2-2015, assembly GCF_002910315.2. Taxonomy (NCBI): domain Eukaryota; kingdom Metazoa; phylum Chordata; class Actinopteri; order Salmoniformes; family Salmonidae; genus Salvelinus; species Salvelinus sp. IW2-2015. Next base: position 176,507 of record NW_019942867.1, on the reverse strand, counting down.
GCTGGGTGGGGAGAGAGTGGTGGGAGTGGGAAGGGTGAGTGTCAAAGATCCTGATAAGTAACACTTTAGAATAAGGCACATTGTATGTAGCCTATTAGCAGCTAATTAGCTATGAAGCCATCATGGAAATGAATGTGTTAGCAGGTTATTAGGCAATTCATCATACATAGTCTACTAACTAGAGGTTAGGGGCTGGTAGAGATTAGAGACTTGTGAGCTAATACTATTAAGCTACTGGTAAATTACAAATCTTAATTCCCATGAAAATAAACCAGTCAAACCCACCTGCAGAGATTTGCTGAGAAACCTGCTGCACTACTGTATTGATTTGCACGTGATTGCAGTTCAAACTGACAGACATTAGCTATTGACTGTGAAAGGCCATGAAACAGACATAAGATTATTATCATGCCATGTGTTTGGGTCCTTTTGTATTTGTGCGGAGTGCTTCAGGGTACTTCTTTAACCTACAGCCACTTTTCTCCTTCCTGAATCTCAAGAGCCAACCAGAGTCAAGGTATACTGGTGCTTCTCTGTGGCTCTGATGACCTACACAAACCATTTAGGGGTAACTGAGTAGTCCCTGTGGCTGTGGTGTTTGTTCAGGTAAATAACAGCTGGAGGGACACACATTGGGGTATAAATATCCAAGGGAGGAGAGAGAGATATCTGCCAGACTGAAAACTTGAACCCCTGTTAAAGCCATTCAGGTTCCTGATTGGGGGGTAGCTAAGACGTAGTGAAGAGGATATCACTGACTAAGACAAGTGAAACTGATGTCATAGGGTCTAACTGACTCAAATAACACTGCTAAGGCCTCAGCTCATGCTCCAAAGAAGCACTGACGTTGCATGTTTCGACCGTTGGAAAACATCAGTAGAAAAAACAAACAATGAGAGAAAGCGAGTCACAGCTGATTTGATAAGGAAACTGACATTATATCTCCCTCATCGACCTTGGGGGCTGGGGCCAACTCACAGCATGCCTTGCTCGCTCCTTGGCTCGCTCCTTGTCTCTGAGCACAGAAAAGATCTGCAGGGTGGAGGGAGCGGAGGAGGTGTAGGATCTTCTGTTTTAACCCTGACCCACAAGGTTATGTATTTGCTTAGAACCAGACACAAACCAAACAGGTTGACGAATAAAAGGTTTCGGAATGACTATGTACGAAAATGATAAGAATGAGTGACATATTGAAAGAAAAATCTATACATCACTGTTCTCTTATCAACTTGACACAAATTATACCAGGCATAGACCAGTGCACCTGTGTCTTCATCAATAAATACCACCATTAAGTTGATTCAACAACACTTTCCGTATACTGTCACACCAGACCATTCTTTGTACAAATCAATATAGAGACAAAGACTGAACTGTATCCAAGGAAGAAGTAAACAGTAAATGACAATAAAGCGGGCCTGTAAAAGGTGAAGGCCTGAAGCCCCCCCCAAGTTTCTCCATAGAAAATCAAGCCATGTGAGGGTGTGTCAGGGACGGGCAACTCCAAAGCCCTGGCCAGAGCAGTTGAGAATGTCTCATTAAACCGGCCTCTGTCTCGTAAAGCCTCCGGGTTCTCTGGAAAAGCCTGGTGCAATCTTACCCCACAGATGTTCCCCGTCAAGGGCTTTAACTAGTGCCTTTGGAGGTACAGAAGCAGAGCCTGTCAGGGCTATAGGATTGCCATGTCCACCAGGAGAACAAAGGAAGAGCAGAGAAACAAGAATGTGTCTGTTAAACACTAAAACACAGGGTGATAAGATTCGCTTTGAACTACCAGATCCAGGAGTTATTGAACACTGATTCTGTAGATATTGTAGGGCTTTACTTTGATAGGTAGTTTGTAGCAGATTGAGTTTTCAGATCATTTCACGCCTGCCACTTTGAATCAAAGTTGAACTAACCTAGAAATAGGTTAACAACTAGCAACTAATAGTAAATGTGTAATGATAAGTCTGAGGTTAAGAACTATTGATCTGCAGAGTTTGATCCTAGATAAGCCATTTAGCATCAGAACTAAAGGGTCTATGGTATGAATGGGGTCATGCTGGTGTAAAGGACGTCACGTTGCTTGCTTAGCGAGGTCCACTTCCTCCTGTTCGGCTCACACCGAGGCTCAAACCCAGGACCTCTGCCTTGCTAGCACACGTGACCACCCTCCTGAAGCGTCTTACCAGGAGCTCTGCTAGTTAAATCCCATTACAATTATCCTCCTCCTTGTTTACTGGTTTGGTTTCACTCTGACCTCAGGTAATCCCAAATGGATGGCGCCAGAGGCCAGCTCCAATTACGATTATGCCCCATCAAACATAACACTGTCACTGCATGAAGGATGCTGAAAATCAAGTCACAAAAATAAATCAAAAAACGACCAGATTCCCCATCGCCCTATTTCTTAATATTTTTTAAAGGAGATCAATTTGTGCTGAATGTTAAGTCAACCTCTGGTCACAGGAGTGAAGCTACACTGAGAAACACAAAAGACATGGGGGACAGTGGAGGCTCAGGACCATCCTCCTCAGTGAATTTAGTGAAACATTAAGTGAAACATTTAAAAAGTTAGCATTTTTAGATGAAACTATACTAAATATATTCACGTCACCAAATAATTGATTAAAACACTGTTTTGCAAAGAAGGTCTACAGTAGCCTCAACAGCACTCTGTATGGTAGCATCATGGTGTAGCCGGAGGTCAGCTAGTTTCCGTCCTCTTCTGGGTACATTGACTTCAATACAAAACCTAGGAGGCTCATGGTTCTCACCCCCTTCCATAGACTTACACACTAATTATGACAACTTCCAGAGGATGCCCTCCAACCTATGTAAGCTCTTGCAGCATGAACTGACATGTTGTCCACCCAATAAAGGATCAGAGAATGAATCTAGTACTGAAAGCATAAGCTACAGCTAGCTAGCACTGCAGTGCATAAAATGTGGTGAGTAGTTGAACACATTTTTGAACAAATGTATTTATTTAAAAATGAAGGAGAAGCAAGAGAGAGAGATAGCTATATTTTGTTGTATTTTTTTTCTTCCACTTTCACTTTGCTAGTGAATGCAGCTAGCTAGTTTAGCCAACTCAAACACCTGGCTCAAACAGAGAGGGATGTTATGTTAGCTAGCTGGCTATGGCTATCCAACACTGGAACTATTCCAAGTCAAGGTAAGCTTTTGATTTTATTAATTTATTGCCACCGGGCCCACCGGTGTAACTGCTTAACTGCTTGCTGACTGTACACTGTACTGCATGATTGTAGCGGGTTTACTAACACGTTAGTTTTAGTAGCTATGTTGACTAGCTATGACATTAGCTAATATGGTGACAACGATGTAGGCTGTGTGTAGCGGTTAATAGTTATGATATGAAGGTTTGGCTTGAAAAGGTTTTTTCGCCTGGTCACAGACAACTGATGAGTTGTGCACTGAAGTCCACAAGCAAACGGAAAAGGTGAGAGGAGGAGAATGCGAGATGGAATTTTACAACGAGCAAAATGATCATGCTGTTTGTATGTGGCTGCTATGAAAGTGAACTGTGTTTGCGTGTGATCACGGGTGTATTCATTCCACCGATTGTCGAAAAATGTTTCTTGAAAACGTAAGCAACTAGAACGAAACGGGGATAAACATACTTGAATTCGTCCAAAAGAAAGTCTCTTTTGCAACTGTTGGACTAATGATTACACCCTAGATCAGCTAGATGCAGACAAGTGTGTGCAAGGCGGTATTGAACGTGTCACTGTCTGTCACCTTGATGACTCAAATTTTTCTCTCGACCTGTGCACCTACGTTCGAAACTTGGGAATATACATTTATCACCTAGTATCCTAATTCAGGGTGAAAGAGATAGTCATAGTCAAGTTACACTCCACCATACAATAACACTCTCAATCCTGCTCTCTCAATCCTGGGCTGTTTGTATATGCACTGCAGACCCTCAAAATAAGAGCCTTGGCTTGATAACGCAGCTTGGCTAAGCTGATAACACTCACAGCTAATATAAGAAAGCCCTTAGCTCTTAGGATTTGAATTCACTAGGATTTCTTTCTTGGCAACTGAGAATTAGATATCCGCTGTCGCATAAGACTTGGATTTCCTTCCGCTACCATAAATCAAACAGAAATACCATCAGATGGATATTTGCATCCAAACAGATCCACAAGTGCAATACCTACAGTGGTAACGGTGCAGTCTATCCGTCCTGTCCATGTCAATGAGTAATGGAGCATGATGATCTGAAACAAATGTGATGTGATATGATGTGTCAGCAGGGCCGGCTCCAAGCATAAGCAACATAAGCGGTCGCTTAGGGCTCCAAGTCGCTAGGGGGCCACCAACCCACACACTCATCATAAAACATTTCTTAGGACCTCAGTTGGGATCTCAACTTAATATTGAGAGTTAGAATAGCAGAATACACAAGGCACAAGTTTGAAATTTGGTTGTGGATCAGCAATTGTTCTCTTGTTATGTCAGTCACTGACAGTCAATCAATTAGCCATGTCAGCTAACAATTCCTTGATTGGTAAATTATAGCCAGCCATCTAAAATTGTATTAATCATGGCCAAATACCGAACAGGCAGGCAGGGCATGAGGCACGCAGGGCATGTGCCCAGAGGCCCCCATTGATTTTGTCAGTAATTTTCCCTCAGATATTATTAACATAGCATAAGTCATGGCAAAATGTGTAGAACTGCACGGAACTAGCTTTAAAGTGAAAAAATGTCTCTCCACCCCATGGCAAAATGTGTAGAATAGCGGTAAATTAGCTGTAAAACTGACATTTATTTCTCTCTGTACGATGGCAAAATGTGTAGAATTGCAGGAAATTCACTTTAAAAAAGGCGGGGACCAAATCTCGCTTAGGGCCCCCAAAAGGCTAGAGCCGGCCCTGTGTGTCAGTCTCTGCGCGCGTGTGGTGCGTGCGTGTGTGTGTGTGTGTGTGTGTGTGTGTGTGTGTGTGTGTGTGGTTGTGTGTGTGTGTGTGTGTGTGTGTGGGTGTGTGTGGTGTGTGTGTGTGTGTGTGGGTGTGTGTGTGTGTGTTGGTGTGTGGTGTGGTGTGTGTGTGTGTGTGTGTGTGTTGGAACCAGCTGAGGTGCAGAAAATAAGACTCCAGGGTACACTCTTAATTGTATATTGGGCTTCTGCCGGGACAGTCACATGGTTTAATAGGTTAATAATGCTGAGCGTGGACCAGATCCCAATCCCACAAACAGCTGTTTCTTTTCATTACGCTAAGGTAAACAATGGGCATATTTCAGGCGYGCTTCCATGCTAAAAACAAWGGGACTTTCAGGCCTGTAATTGGAGTGAATCATGAATATGAATGACGTTTGAGATATTCTGTTGTTTGTAAACATCATTGTAAACGTCATGACAGCTCATAGGTGTTTGTGATAAAATGTCCAGGTGTGTTGAATGTAAAACTGGGAGGTTTAATGAGTCATTACATATACAGGTGATGGCAACTGGCAAGAACCAACCGTCTGCCACTCAAGTAAAGAACACTACATGCTAGTAGCACTGCAAAACCATGCCCACTCTTATAATAGCACAAAACAAAGCTCAATGACAATTCAATTATTATTTCATTATACCTTTTGTGACACGTGGAGACACCTTTAATGCAGTTCACTTGGAAAGTAAAGGGTGGAACTATAGAAGAAAATACTCAGCAGTTAAAATTAATGGTATGAGTTGTGGAACTACGACCCCGGGTCATTCACAGATAACCTAGAGGAGCTCAGAATGATACGAAGTAAAGTGACCCATTTCTTTGAGTTTAGTGAGGTCATAAAATGATTAAACTGCAATATCTTTTGTCACATATTTATTATACCTGAATATCTCGCTCATATGTATGTAGCCCATTACTGTACTGCCACATGATATTTCCGATATGCGTCGCTCTTGCTCAATCTGTTGAGTGTCGACTGCCAGGATCATCTAGATGGAATGGTCTGTTACAACCCCCTTCTGACTATGTCAATGTCTAGACAGAACATGATACATACATGTACACATGTAAGCATTCAACTGTAAGTGTATAAGGACCCCTGAGCCTGTTAATATCAAGGTACAAGGTGAGACCCAGATGCAGACACAGGAGACAGATGGTTGGAGTCTTACAATGTTTATTAATCCAAAGGGGTAAGCAAGAGAATGGCCGTGGACAGGCAAAAAGGTCAAAACCAGATCAGAGTCCAGGAGGTACAGAGTGGCAGGCAGGCTCGTGGTCAAGGCAGGCAAAATGGTCAGGCAGGTGGGTACAAAGTCCAGAAACAGGCAAGGGTCAAAACCGGGAGGACTAGAAAAAGGAGAATGCAAAAAGCAGGAGAACGGGGAAAACGCTGGTTGACTCGGAACATACAAGACGAACTGGCACAGAGAGACAGGAAATAAATACACTGGGAAAAATAAGCGACACCTGGAGAGGGTGGAGACAATCACAAGGACAGGTGAAACAGACCAGGGCGTGATTGTTAAACCAATAGGGTGTTAAGGTCAGGGACATGTAAGGATGATGACAGTACCGTTGGAACTGTTGCTATCCACACACCATACAGCTATATAGCCAGGCTCATATGTGAAGATGAATATATTGTACAAGATTGTTCCCCTTRCACTATATGATTTGGGAGGTAATAACAGTATAGGCAATAAACGCAGTAAAGACATAGATACCATGGGAGGAGAGGGAAAAGAGACAGCGACAAAGACCATGAGAGAGGAGGAGAGGGGAGGACAGAGTACAAGAAAGATGGATGGTGGGTTGGAAAATAACTGGTCTACGTCCAGTCATTGTTTTTAGGAAGAGATGTCAAAAGGGTCTATGGCTAACACAAATAGCTTTTATCATCCATATTAAGTTATAGTGAATTTAGGAGCCCTAATTGAGAAGAGACTGAAGGAGGTAAAATACTCTAAAGACAGCAGATTAGAAAAACATAAATTATATATTTCTGAAGGCAAAGGTAATTAATGTCAAGCAAAAGAATGTGATAGAGAAATATGAAAAACATTTACAACCGACGGACAAGGCATCCTCCGAGGTGTTAAAACAGGCCGATTCAAAATGAGCTGTCAAACCTCTGTGGCTCTTGTTCTTTGAAGCCAGTAACCTTTGTCCATCTGGAGCACAATATAATCCAAAAAAGATGTACTATGAATTGATAAAGTTTCAGAAGTTCCAAATACCAGTAGAGAACTTGAAAAAACTGGACTGGTCTCATTGAACATGATATGGTCGGTAATGACATAGAGTTAGCGGTATCTCCTTGTGAGAGAATCAAACAAACTCCGGATGGCAGGGTGCAAAGAACACAATACAGTCCATTATAAACTAAAATATGAATTTGATTTGACGTAATGCCAGTTCATCATATTCTCCGTAAAAAAAAAATTGTGTGGGTTTCCCAATGGCCTATATTGTGAGAGAGAGACAGAGTAGAGTACACTTTATCTTGGGGAACTGCCGTAGTTTTTTTCCCCAATAAGCTAATTGGGCGGCAGAAAATTAGCTCAAAGACATACAGAGAACAAATGTGAGCCTTTAGTTGCACATCTGTCTGATTGTAACTTTCATGTATGGTCTGTCATTTACCTGCTGTCTAACTGATAATTAGACAGGGTAGCTGGGGAACCAGCAGGACAAGGAACATGTTATGACAGTGTTTCACAATGTGTTTTATGCTCTCTCTCTCTCTCTCTCTGTCTCTCTCTCTCTCTCTCTCTCTCTGGCAGCTGTTGCTGTGCCACTGAGGTCTGCTAACGCAGCTCTTGAATCATGGCAGTTGTTCACTGTTTGTTTAAGGAACAGGTGAAATATCTTAAGGTAACCATGGAAATCGTAACTTGACTTCTATTAACATTTTGTACTGCTAATAGCCTTCAACTCAGAGACTAGATTGTCACTTTTCAGCTCTACATTCGTAGTACTAATACTGTAGCGTTCAATTCTGAGATTCTGGCAGCTATGGGAATGGAGGCTTTCAGAACCCAATCCTCATTCATAGCAAAACTAAGGTGATTAAAAAAGACATACACTGTCAAGGTATGCGTGAAGGGCTGTAGGAAGTCAGCCCTTGGTGGCAAAACAGAGCCTTTTATTTGGCGAACCAAAAGCACACGGCACAAACGAACACGAAAATACAAATATGGGTTTAACATAACCCAGCGCACCCAGCCTAACGTGCGCATACATGCAAACAGATAAACAACACCACACAAAGACATCGGGGAAACAGAGGGTTAAATACATAACACATGAGGGAAATAAATGAGAACCAGGTGTGTGGGAAAACTAGACAAAACAAATGGAAAATTAAAAATGGATCGGCGATGGCTAGAAGACCGTCGACCGCCGAACACCGCCCGAACAAGGAGAGGCATCGACTTCGGCAGAAGTCGTGACATACACAGGGCCTTCTAAGTTCAGTTACAATTATTAAACTCTGCTCTCTCTCTCCTTCCCACCTCACGTTTATCTTACTGGCTACTTCTCAGTCTCTATCTCTCTCTCTACTGGTAGCTAGATAGATATGAAGACAAAGTCCTGAGAAAAGGGGGAGCCATGTTGAAGGGTGCAATCCACAGTACATACAATGCTGAGTTGCAAATTTCACGAGTCGTGAAACACACTATAGCGTTTAAAACGTTTCAGCAAGCGCTTATTTTTTTCAGGCAGTGGAAACTAAGCTCTGAAAAACTTTCCTCTGATCCATGCTGCTCTCTAAGAATATGAAAGGAGGGAAAAAAACACACCACACACACACCGAGTACCAAAGTGATGTTTGTGAATTTAAAAAATGCTAAGGGAATATGATGTTATTCAATTGGCAAAGGTGCCAGTGGGGGATAAGCAAAGCATATTAAACAGAATCTCACCCATTATCCCAAGCCCAATCATAGAAGCCTACATCCGCCAAGTTAATTTGTCAATTATCCCTGTCCACTTTGAGGCTTTAAAATAATAGTTTATCAGCACAAAGCAGCATGAAATCTGTTACTAAAGCTGTGTGCCTTGGTCTGTACCAATGCAAATTCTCTTTGTAACTTAATAGACAATGAGGTTCAGGGGCACTGATTTTGACCTGAAAACATAATCAGAACATGTTTCAAATTCGTCTTATAGTCAGTTAGGAACTACAAGTAAAAACAAGACTGATCACAGCATATATTTAGGCTAGTTTTACACATGCAATGGGTTATATTGGTTGGTTGAGGAACAGAACTACTCATGGTTTTAGTAGGTATGTTTAGCAGGTTTCAGTCAGACAACAAAAGGAAAAGTGCAGAGCTGAGGCACTGTTGCTCTTCTTCTACATAATGGATACGTGTTGACGGGAGACCTGGTTCACGGTTTAAGAGACCACAATGGGAGGTACCCTAAGGGGGTCGATGTTTTCTGCACGAGTTTATAAAGAAATACTACAAAAACCCATTCATGCCTCTACTGTGCCTTACAAAAGTATTCATACCCCTTGTATTTTGTTACAAAGTGGGATTCAAATTGATTTAATTTACATTTTTTGCAGGAAGGGAATTAAACTGCTCAGGGATGTTACCATGAGGCCATTGGTGATTTTAAAACAGTTACAGAGTTCAATGGCTGTGATAGAAGAAAACTGAAGATGAATCAACGTTGCAGCATACCACCCTGCATCCCACTGCTGGCTTGCTTCTGAAGCTAAGCAGGGTTGGTCCTGGATGGGAGACCAGATACTGGTGGAAGTGGTGTTGAAGGGCCAGTAAGAGGCACCCTTTCCTCTGGTCTAAAAAAATATCCCAATGCCCCAGGGCAGTGATTGGGGATATTGCCTTGTGTAGGGTGCTGTCTTTCAGATGGGATGTTAAATGGGTGTCCTGACTCTCTGTGGTCACTGAAGATCCCATGGCACTTATTGTAAGAGTAGGGGTGTTAACCCTGGTGTCCTGGCTAAATTCCAATTCTGGCCCTCATACCAACACAGTCACCTAATCATCCCCAGTTTGCAATTGCAATTGGCTCATTCATCCCTCTCCCCTGTAACTATTCCCCAGGTCATTGCTGCAAATGAGAATGTGTTCTCAGTCAACTTACCTGGTAAAATAAGGGATAAATAAAAAATTATTACTCAACAATAATGACAGAAAATAAACAGAACACAAATATTCTAAAACATGCAACAAGGCACTAAACTAATACTGCAAAAAACAAAGCAAATTAATATGCTTTTTGGCCTAAATTCAAAGATTTATGTTTGGGGCAAATCCAATAAAACACATCACTGAGTAACTGCCTCCTTATTTTCAAGCATGGTGATGGCTGCATCATGTTATTGCTATGCTTGACATCCGCAAATACTGGGGAGTTTTTCAGGATAAAAAGAAACGGGATGAAGTTAAGCACAACCAAAATCCTAGAGGAAAATCTACTTCAGTCTGCTTTACATCAGACAGAGGGAGACCAATTCCCCTTTCAGCAGATCAATAACCTACAACACAAGACCAAGTTACAGATTAGACTTAAATCTACTTGAAAATCTATGGCAAGACTTGAAATTTGCTGTCTAGCCATGATTACCAACATCTTGACAGAGCTTGAAGAATTATGGAAAGAATAATGGGTTAATATTGCACAATCCTGGTGTGAAAAGCTCTTAGAGACTTACCCAAGAAGACTCACAGCTGTAAATCACTGTCAAAGGGGTTTCTAACATGTATTGACTGAACACTTATGCAACAACTATATTTCTATTCATTTTGACATTCAAGTATTGTGTAGGTTGTTGACAAAAAGTTACATTTAAATCCATTTCATTCCCACTTTGTAACACAATAAAACGTGAAGAAATCCAAGGGGTATGAATACTTTTGCAAGGCACTGTATAATCAACAAGGATTACAGAAACAAGCACCTCAAAGGTAGTGTTGGCTAAATAAGCATTGGTCTATTTTTGATGTAATCATACCTCATAAGGGGACATTATGTCAACACTTGACCTGAAGCCTAGGTCAGAAGGCCAGCGCTGTCTTAATACTTACATAACAGATGTCATTGGGAATCATAAACAACTGCTATGACAAATCAAATGCATCACAACAACATAGAACATATTCATGGCAGGCCTCGTGTGCTTTACCCCCTCACCTCCCCCAAAAAACAACAACACAACCCTAACCCTAACCCAGGTGCTGCTACAATCAATCTTGTGGTGACATTCCACCGTGCAGGGCTTCTCATTGAAACTCCCAGTGTGTGAAATGTACAGCAAACAAAAGAGAACAGAAAAGCCCAACAAACATAGGACAGATAAAGAAGGACACCACACACATACACAGAGTAACTATACATGGCCTTTGCACATCGTTATTATGGTTCAATCAGGTTTAGGGTTAGTTACTCTGGAGATAGTAACGGTTATATCTGCCCCTCCTCAAGGGCCATTGCAGGGATCCTGAGAGAGAGAGAGCAACCCGAGGCATGGGAGGGACAGGAGTGGTGCAATGCTGAGTATGAAAAACACAAGAGAGATGTGACAAGGTCCCTTTAAGGCAACTTGTTGTCCACCAACTACTGCATTTTATCTATAGTCAACAACTTCTTTGTCACAAAAAAAAACATGTACAATGCCTTTTGTTACGTTACAGCCTTATTATAAAATTGACTAAATTGATTTTTCCCCCTCATCAATCTACACATAATAACCCATACTGACAAAGCAAAAACAGGTTTATACATTTTTGCTAATTTATTTTAAAAATGTAAGTATTCAGACACTTGATTCAGTACTTTGTTGAAGCACCTTTGGCAGCGACTACAGCCTCGAGTCTTCTTGAGTATGACGCTACAAGCTTGGCACACCTGTATTTGGGGAGTTTCTCCCATTCTTCTCTGCAGATCCTCTCAATCTCTGTCGGGTTGGATGGGGAGCGTTGCTGCACAGCTATTTTCAGGTCTCTCCAGAGATGTTCGATCGGGTTCAAGTCCGGGCTCTGGGTGGGCCACTCAAGGACATTCAGAGACTTGTCCCAAAGCCACTCCTGCGTTGTCTTGGCTGTGTGCTTAGGGTCGTTGTCCTGTTGGAAGGTGAACCTTCGCCCCAGTCTGAGGTCCAGTTTGGCTGGGCGGCCAGCTCTAGGAAGAGTCTTGGTGGTTGCAAACTTCTTCCATTTAAGAATGATGGAGGACACTGTGTTCTTGGGGACCTTCAACGCTGCAGAAATGTTTTGGTACCCTTCCCCAGATCTGTGCCTAGATACAATCCTGTCTCTGAGCTCTACGGACAATTCCTTTGACCTCATGGCTTGGTTTTTGCTGTGACATGCACTGTCAACTGTGGGACCTTATATAGACAGGTGTGTGCCTTTCCAAATCATGTCTAATCAATTGAATTTACCACAGGTGGACTCCAATCAAGTTGTTGAAACATCAAGGATGATCAACGGAAACAGGATGCACTTGAGCTCAATTTTGAGTGTCATAGCAAAGGCTCTGAATACTTACGTAAATAATGTATTTCTGGTTTTTATATTGAATAAATTTGCTAAAAACCTGTTTTTACTTTATCATTATGGGGTATTGTGTATAGATTGCTGAGGTTTATATTTTTATTTAATCCATTTTAGAATATGGCTGTAACAAAATAAAATGTGGAAAAAGTCATGGGGTCTGAATACTTTCCGAAGGCAATGAGATGTGTTGGATCGGACAGGGTCAGTGTCCATTATCGTTCCTCATGAGAACTGGCGTCCAAGCCCCATTTCCCAAAACGTAACAGAGAATGACTTGTGTAAGTATCTGTCATCAACACATACATAAAATACAGACATAAAGATAAAGCTACTTCCCACCTACTTTGTCCCACCAAAATTGCCCCACCTCCCAACCCTAACCCAGCCACGACCAATCAAGCAGTCTGAGATGAATGAGGACTATATTCAGTACTAAGAGCACTGCATGATAGATATCATAGAAGTAATCCGCATTTATAATCAATTTCTACCTCCATGGCTGCAGTGTTATGTAACATTGTGCAAACTGAATCTGCCCCAGGTGAAGGAGAGATGATTGGCTTTCCTGCTAGCAGGCTCCATCCAAGTCATCTGGACATGTTGGCCAGCACTCCCATTAAACCAGTTGACCCCTAAATATAGCCAGTTTTAATTAAATGGTGTTTGCTTTTTTTCACAGTTAGCACAGCTTATGAACCAGAGCCAAACGGATGTAGTGCTGCTTGAGTGTGTGCAGTGCTCCCCTCCGTTTTCCTTCACACTCAGTGAAGGCAGTGAAACATTATGAGCGCTAAACTGCATGTTAATGAATGGACAGGGGGTGTGGGGGCAAGCCTGCTGAGAGGCTGAGTCAGTCAGCCAGCCAGTCGGTGTTATCCTTGATCAGAGCCACGTAGTCAGCCACGGTGGCATCACTACCGGTAGCCTTGGGCAGTCTCATTAGCTGCGCTGAAGGCCCATGAGTACAGTAGTGTTTGTCTCGCTTACACACGTTTAGGGATGGGGTGTGGGATTGTCATGGGGTGTCAGAGCAGACCACCATCACCATGGTAGCCCTTGTAGAGACCCCCAGCAATTTATCAGGGCTAATTAAACTGGGTATTGTGGGTAAAATAAATTAAGAGGGCAAGTTGGATTAGCTCAATCACTCCACAGGCGGTAAGAGCGACATTCTGAAGTGGAAAAGGCTGACGGGGAAAAAAAGGTTCCAGCTGGAGCAGCAGAAGAATGTGTCCCCCGGAGAACAGTAACACCACGGGAGGGAAAAAAAGTCTTTGTTTGGGAAATATATAGGGGTAAAGGACGCTTATTATTTAGGGCTACCAGCCAGGGAAGTTCCAGACTAGTCACCAAGTCTCTTGTCACCTAGYGTGGCACAGGAATACGCTTATTCAAGTGACGGAGGGACTGAGAGACACTTCAATGGACTCCTGGCCTCAGTCTGGGGTTTGTAAATCCTAGTCCCATGTTTAGTATGGCAAATGCTTTTACAGCTAATGTCAGTTCTGGCCTGAAAGCCCTCCTTGTTTTCTTCTAGAGGTGGGGTAAGGGAGGGTTCAGTTAGTTCAGCTCATACTTTGTATAAGCGGCCTCTCTCTCTCTCTCTCTCTCTCTCTCTCTCTCCCCATGGGTCTGATTCCCACTGACATCTTGACATTTTGAAAAAGGAAACACAGCTGTATGTGTGTGCGTGTTCTTGAGAACAAGATCTCCCAAGAAATATCTAGTCTTCTTTAACTGTCATTTTAATGAGTGTCTAAAGGTTTTGATTGATTAGAGAAGTCTTTAACATGCAAGCAAGCCTTGCCATGGACAGGTAAACCAGATATCTTCTCTATATCATGCACTGAGTTACTCTTACACAGGCACAGGCAGCATGAAGTTCAATTAGTGCACAGAGATAAGACAGAGAAAGGAAAAATCCAAGAGATACGGATTTTATATTTYTAGGCAGTGTTGCCTAAATAAGCATTGGTCTATTTTTGATGTAATCATACCTCATAAGGGACATTATGTCAACACTTGACCTAAAGCCTAGGTCAGAAGGCCAGCGCTGTCTTAATACTTACATAACAGATGTCAATGGGAATCATAAACAACTAATATGACAAATCAAATGCATCACAACAACATAGAACATATTCATGGCAGGCCTCGTGTGCTTTACCCCCTCACCTCCCCCAAAAAACGACAACCCAACCCTAACCCTAACCCAGGTGCTGCTACAATCAATCTTGTGGTGACATTCCACAGTGCAGGGCTTCTCCTTGAAACTCCCAGTGTGTGAAGTGTACAGGAAACAAAGGAGAACAGAAAAGCCCAACAAACACAGGACAGGTAAAGGTCACCACACACACACACACACATAACTATACATGGCCTGGGCAGGTTGCTGTTCTGGTTTACTCATGTAGTTAGTTACTCTGGAGGTAGGAACTCAAGGGCCATTACAGGACTTCCAAGAGAGAGAGGGAGAGAGAGACCTTGTAATTATGCACAGTGTGATTTGTTTTAGGCCAGGGAGTCAGAAGAACTCTCTCGCAACCTCAATCTCTCTCTATGAGCCCTAGGACCATGCCTCAGGACTACCTGTCCCTGTCCCCAATCATCCACCCGGTCGTGCTGCCACTATCAAAACCCTGACCGGTTTCACCGGACGTGGTAATTCATCCCGGACCTGCTGTCTCGACCTCTGAATGCTCGGCTATGAAAAACCAACTGACATTTACTCCTGAGGTGTTGAACTGCTTCACCCTCTATAACGACTGTGGTTATTATTTGACGCTGTTGGTCATCTATGAACATCTTGAAGAACAATCTGGCCTTAATTTACATGTGCTCTTATAATCTCCACCTGACACAGCCAGAAGAGGACTGGCCACTCCTAGGGGCCTGGTTCCTCTCTAGGTTTCTTCCTAGGTTCCTGCCTTTCTAGGGAGTTTTTCCTCCTACATCTGCATTGCTTGCTCTTTAGGGTTTTAGGCTGAGTATCTGTATAGCACTTTGTGACAACTGCTGGTGTAAAAATGGCTTTATAAAATGTATTTGATTGAAATTTGATTGATTGCTGAGGAGGTTGTTCAACCGAGTTGGCTGACTCCCTGCACCTTGCTCATCCTGCTTGGAAACCCTGTAGCCAACTAACTTCGACACTCAACGGGTCAGTGAAGCACAACCAACTTAGTCTTTCAGTGCACAAAACCTGTTTCATAATGACACACCAGTCTCTGCCGCCTTTCACTCCCCTGTACTATATCATGTGGCTTGTTTTAGAATGACGCCTCCTGGTCCCTGCTATTCCCTCCAGCTTCCCAGCTGCCCCATGGAGGGTTGGGGGCGGCTCCTGTTACAATGGTTGCTGCCTGGCCAGGGAGTCTGCTGCTGCTATAAACAACTCTCTGCAAGCTGTCAGTGGAGGCTCTGCTGAGGGACATTGGGGGAGATTAAGATGAGTTATAGTCATTCTAAAGATGGTGGATCTGTCCTGAACACTGATTTCTTTACCATAATAATTTCTGAGTGAAACATAAATCTATTAAATCCCTAAATCGTCTTCTAGGGTGGTGGAACTCCTGGGCACAGCTATGCTGATATTAGTTTTGAGTTTGCAAGAAAAACGTTTTACTGTACTTGTGCATGTGACAAAAACTTGAAAATTAATGATTGCCACTTTGGTGTGAGTAATCTTGATCTTGATTGTCACTTTGGTGTGAGTAATCTTGAGCAAGTGTTGCAAGAAGATAAACGGGAGGCCAGGCAGTCAGTCTCAGTAATAAGCATTTCTGTGAATGAATGACTGTGTTGCAAATTTTACAAATACATGTAATAACAAGTTGCTTGCTGTGTATCTGTTCTAAACTAGTATTGCTCAAGTTTGGGTGTGAGAAGCAGCTCTGGATGAGTGCTGGCTGGCACCAGTGGTTCTCAATGAAAAGAGAAATGGCCAGGCAGGATGACAGTCAGGCCCTGAGTGTCACACTACCACTCATCTCTCTGTCCCAAGCACCACCAAAAGGTTCAGCTTTCCCACTATGAGGTCACACATAGATAGATTACAGAATGTACTGGTACTCTCAGCATGAAAAGGGCTTTTCCTCAGTACAGTACATGGAAACAGTATCTAGGAATCATTGGCCATGGTAAAAGGTCACTCAATGTGGCTCCCGAGTGGCGCAGTGGTCTAAGGCACTGCATCTCCGTGCTATAGGCGTCACTACAGACCCTGGTTCGATTCCAGTTGAGTTGTGCTCTACTTTATGCAAATTTCAAAATAGAAATTTGATTAACTCAACTTTTTCTCACGCTCCACTAGCAAGGTTCTCGCCGCCGCTCACATTCCCCCGCACATTTCTCTGCGTGTACTCGTTGAAAATGTATGAGGGTGGAACTTCTGCTGTTTTCACCAAGAATGAATTCATCAGGAGAAGTTCTACCCCCATTCATTTTCAACGAGGGCACGCAGAGAAATGTGCAGGTGATTGCGGGAAGGTGAGCGGCGAGAACTCTGCTAGCGGAGCGGTAGAACATTTTTTGCTCTACTTCATGCAAATTTCAAGCGAAGCAATGCACTGGAGCGAAGCATTTTCAAGAGCAAGCGCCTCTGATCAAAACCCACTGTATGTAAGACACCCATGTGTGGAAGCGCGGTGTCCTTTATAGGGCTATTTGTATGATTACTTTGAGAGCTTTAAACTCAGTAGGTCCACACGGGTTCTCAATAACACCAGATAAAAACTGATAGGCATAAACCAAAATAGCACAGAGATTATAAATTAAGTCATGTATGGCATCTTATCTGAGCGGCTGATAATGTCAAGAGAAGGTGTGGGCAATTGTAATTATCACCTAAACACTTGTATAAAAACTATGGATTTGGCACACTTCTTGATCTGATGAAGGCATAACTGCCTAAACACATTATCCTGCCCCCGACAATAAAGAAGTGAAATGAGCTTATGTCTTTTTTTCATGTTTGTCCTTCTTTTTTTAATGTTTTGAAGTGTCTCAGTTTACCAATGTTCTTGAACTTGAGATTTAATTTGAAGTCATTGTCACATATAGTACAGCACCCAGTTAATTAAGCGAGACAGCACACATGTTACCCACTCCACAATGTAGAGAGAACTTTGCTTGACTGAGCGAAAGCCTTTTGTTAACAATTGTTTGCGGTAGTCTAAATAAGATTTTAAGGGAATGATGTGTGTTCTTTTGAGTTCTCCATCTGTACACAAAACATAGCAGATTAATTATTTACCTGTAGCTCACACCATGCCACTTCTACTGTTGTCTCCGTATCCAGGCCTTTGTACACCGTCTTAAACGACCCTCTCCCAATTTCAATGTTGAATTTGAGGAACCTTCCATCAGGTGACGTCGCCACGGCTTTGGTTTCAATTTCATCCTTTTCCTCTTGCTCCCGTTGTCTTTCAAATGGAGCTCGAGATAAAATGACCTTTTTGTCAATGATTTCTTCCTCGGAATCTGAACTTGTGCCCTGTACTTGCGAGCTGGGCTGTGGCGCGTCCCAGGTATCAAGAGGTGGTTTGGGGTCTGATGCTTGGGTACCAGGAGGTGAGCACGTGCTCGTTCCCGGGCTTGAGACAGGTGAGGCTGGTACTGATGAGTCCACTTTTTTCTCCTCTGCCGCTGTTTCTGCTAAAATATCATCAGCAGACCAGGAGTGACTTTTGGAGAGAGGGGCATCATCGTAAACTTCAGGCTCCAAATCCAAGGTATTTATTTTGCTCAACCTGTACGAGTTTCTCCTGGAGTTTGCCGAGTGTCTCCTTCGCCTTGGTGGTATTCGGCCAGGGAAGCAGGAGTTGGCGTCGAACCCAGCAGGTAATTTGGAGAAACTCAGTCCGGCCACGTCGACCTCTAGCTGTGACATTTCTGTTTTGAGTTTTGCCTCGAAATGCAACAGGTGGGGTCTTGTGCCCCAACTAGTGGATAGTGCAAATCCGAATGAAGGCTATTCAAAAACATAAACCGGACAAGGGAACATCGTAGGTTGCAGGGAATGTGGATTATTTCGAAAAATAAAAACGGGCAAAAAACTACAAAAATCCAAATGAGACAAAAATAAGTATAGGCTACAGATAAAGTGTCTACATATTTGGTTTATACATTCGATTTTTTTCTGTTCAATTCAACTATAGGCTATTACACTATTGGCTAAATAATACAAACAAATATTTAACAATCAACAAGTGTGCTGACAAGTCTCTTCACCTCAACATGAATGAAGGTCGTTCTCGAGTTCTCCCTAGTAAAAAGTGCTTGTTTAAATCCGCCAAATATAATTTACTTGGTCGTGGTCTTGCTCATAGACAGACGAAAAATAAATGACATTAATCCGAGTATTCCTCAAACTGTGTCTCTGGTCGCACGTCTTCAAACTGTCCGCTCCCAATGTGGTTTAAATCTGTATCAACAACGCGTAGACTGCTCGAGCGCACAGTGAACACTCAATGGGCATTGGGCTCCACCCCCAAAAACACATTTCGGATCCTGTGTTTTGCCTGCAACCATCGACTATTATAGGTGTGAAGCTATAGTTCCCGTGAATGTACACGGAACAAAAATATACACGCAACATGTAAAGTGTTGGTCCCATGTTTCATGAGCTGAAATAAAAGATCCCAGAAAGTTTCCATACACACAAAAAGCTTATTTTCCATACCACAAAAAGCTTCTTTCTCTCATATTTTGTACACAAATGAGTTCACATCCATGTGGGTGAGCATTTCTCCTTTGTTAAAATAATCTAACCACCTGACAGGTGTGGCATATCCACAAACTGATGAACAGCATGATCATTACACAGGTGCACTTGTGCTGGGGAATATAAAAGGCCACTAAAATGTGCAGTTGACAACATTTTTGAGGGAGCGTGACATTGGCATGCCGACTGCAGGAATGTCCACCAGAGTTGTTGCCAGATAATTACATTTTCATTTCTCTACCATAAGTATGGCGTCAATGGGGCAGCAGTTTGCTGATGTCAACGTGAACAGAGTGCCCCATGGTGGCGGTGGGGTTATGTTATGGGCAGACATAAACTACGGACAACGAACACAATTGCATTTTATCGATGGTAATTTGAATGCTAAAAAATATCGCAACGAGATCCTGAGGCCCATTTAAGATATCTGTGACCAACAGATTCCCAGTCATGTGAAATCCATAGATTAGGGTCTTATTAATTCATTTAAATTGGCTGATTTCCTCATATGAACTGTAACTCAGTAAAATCTTTGAAATTGTTGCATGTTGCGTTTATATTTTTGTTCAGTATATATTTTCATAGTTAACATTTGCTTAAAAAATAAAACATTCTAATGTAAGTTTAAATTCTCTGAATTGAAAGGCTGTTAGTTTGTGGTGCGTAGTAGCCTAGCATACTGTACAGTAGTCTTGCAAACTTACTCATTAAGGTATCCTAATAAGTCCAAGAATCTTGGTCCAATGTGATTGTAATGCATCTGGCAACGTGTCCAATGGTTTTAGATGCAGCTTTTGGTTAGAATGTTGTGGTTTACTATCCTGTATATTGTGCTAATACTGTATGTCTACTGTAAGGTATTATTACGAATAGAGGAAAGAGTCTCAAAACTTATTAATTAAGTTAATAATAATGAATGTTTATTGAGGTAATTTAAGAGTCCAGACAGGAGCTATCCGCTTATTCTGTGGTGTTGACTGTGGTTGACTATTTTAAGCAATATTAATAATGTTTGCATTGTGAACTACTTTGAAATAGTGGGTAGGATACAAATGTAGAATAATGAAGCACGCAAACGAATTGAATCCATCTTAACTCAGTTGCAACAGACTAAATTGCCTGGCATGCCTGCCATCCTGGACTGTAGAAATAGTGGCCTGTAGAAAGAAGTCTGGTTAAGCAAGACAAAGAACAGCTGACATCAAATCTAGTGCATACCTACTATCTCCTTCCATACGGAAATTAAATCACAGCGACAAAGCAATACAGATAAATGAAAGGGTTTCACTGTCTTATTAAAATAGGTTTACAACAGTGGGTCCTCAATCAGTCAAGTATTTCCCTTTTTGTCTGATGACAACTCAAGTATGGGGGTTTGGGTTGTGTGCAGATTTAGTCAGGAAGGGTAAATCAGATGTGGTTATAGGAAAAGGGGGTTTATTCATGTCTGTTTTTGACATACAATCTCACAATTCTCAGCTCAGTTACTTGTGGATATAACACAGTAGTAAGCATATCACTCAAAGCTTTGAGAATAGATATGTAAACACCCCAGTAGGTATTATATCGCATCAGTCACTATCCACCAACAGACCGACATTTCCTCATTCCAGGTTTAGCGTGTCAGGCATTTCCAGAGGTTTAACGTGAGCACCTGACACGGAGAGGCCTCATCTTACGCAGGTTTCCGGACCGAACGTGGAAGGAGGCGGCTTAGCGTTGTGTGGCCAAGTGATTGCAGGCACATTAACCTAGTGCCACACACCCTTACTGTTGACTTTGTGCGATATACTGACCCATTCCCCTCACCTAAGGATCTCAGCCAGGGAAGTTCTCAGTCAGTGTCTTCTCAGCCAGTGAGGCATGTGCCAAGGCTTTGATTCCTGGGAAGACCGGTGTGTGTTGCCATATGCTTTACAATCCCTGACACAGACACTGATGAAGGTGCTAGCCTGCCGCTGTACACACCAACAGACCGACAGACAGACAGACAGAGGGCCAGTGATCTTTTGTTTATCCCCTCCTGTCACTGTACATACAACATGTATTTAAATGTGTGTATCGCCCTCTAGCCTACTGTAAACATAGAGGGCAGTGTTGTGGTACATGAGTGTGTGTGTAAGAGCTTGCACCGTGGAGATAGATATGTCAAGTCCCAGCACCTGATATAGCCCTCACTAACACTGCCAGGAGACTTAAACTAGCCGTTACCACCTGTCAATGAGCTTCAAATAGAGGCTGTGTGGAAGCAGGGGAGAGGAGCAGTCAGAGGGGGAGCTTATCTGCAGGAACACATTGCTCCTAATGCAGCAGACGCGCACCACAGTGCTAATCACTCATGTTTGATGAGAGCTTCTGGCGAGTCATCTTTCAGAAAAGAGGAGTAGCCAAAAATCCCTATGAACATGGAAAATGGTAGACGACGTGCTAATCGCAGCACTCTTCACAACTTCCAGCTAAAAAGCAGCGCGTCATCCCTCCTTCTCTGCTGTCTGCTGTCTCTGCTGCTGTATGGTTTGTTAATCTCCCGTCATGAGGTGGGCAGTGCATACGCTCTGTTCTTTTCTGCTTTAGCTGACACGGGGAGGGGGCAGGGCCTTGACAGGGGAATAATAAACAGAGGTCCTATTTTTTTGAGGTCAGGAAATTGATATGATATGACATTAAAGCTTAGTGGCTTTTGCAACTTTTTTCCAAGGGTTTAGCAATCCTCATAAATGCTGCCATAAGACTGTGAAAGTGTATTCCAACATACACGAGGGAAGCTTACCAGTTGGAACAATGTGAACTGTTGAGTGGGAAAGAATATTAAAGTGTGCACTTAGGTGGGATAATAATACATAGCCTAGTAATACACAATAATCCAGTTGTAAACAAGGCATTGCGTGAATATTGCCAGGTTGTTAACATACTCAATAAACATGGACAAGTAGCACGCCGGTCATACATTTCTCAAGCAGGGCCTGTATGCAGTGCAAAAGCTATGGCTCCTTTCAGACAGAAGAGGGATAAATACTTCAGAGTGAGTAGGCTTTTAGAGAGGCCTCCTTTCCTTGGATGCCATGACCATTACTATGCACATACCCTATATTATCCTCTGGCCAAATCCAATGCTTTTTCCACTAACTGGTATTTTAAACAACCTCTCATCAGCTCTTTTCTCATCAGATTTTTTTAGAGCTGATCTATTGGTATTTGAACCAATTAGATCAACCAATTAGATTAGTCTGTAAAAGATCTGATGAGAAAAAATCTGATGTGATTGGTGAAAATACAATTAGTGAAAATATCAGAATTGGGCTGCCTGTCTAAACGCAGCCTAAGGTGTCCAACGCTGTTCCCAATACTCATAATGGTCCCTATCTTGCCTCGTCTCCTATGTAGGTCACAACACTCCAATAAATGAGTATGTGACAGCAATACTATGAAATCCCCACTAACCTACCCATGTGGTACTGAAGGACATCTCTTCCCTACTTTGTTAGAAGTATGTAATGCATATACTGTAATGTAGACTAACTTGTACTTGGAATGCATTGATGTTGCACCTAGTGGCTTATCTGGAACAACACAGACCCATGTTGTAAGGCTGCATCTCAAAGAGTGCTACAACTGCTCTGACAGAAAAAATGAAAAATGGGAAAAATGGAGTAGGGTTACATCTACAACTCTTCTCTTTACAGTCAACAGGTCACACATCAGCATGTGGGAGTGTGTGTCAACTCTGGAGCTACAACAACAGGGCTAGGTGGCTTTGTTGTTTGCTTTCACTGATGTATGAACTAACCATTAAGCCCTATTAACCAATGTTTTATACTGAGCTTAAGCAGTGCTTTTTTTTCACCTTTATTTAACCAGGTAGGCCAGTTGAGAGCAAGTTCTCATTTACAACTGCGACCTGGCCAAGATAAAGCAAAGCAGTGCGACACAAACAACACAGAGTTACATGGAATAAACAAACGTACTGTCAATAACACAATAGAAAAGTCTATATACAGTGTGTGCAAATGAGGTAAGATTAGGGAGGTAAGGCAATAAATAGGCCATAGTGGCGAAGTAATTACAATTTAGCAATTAAACACTGGAGTGATATTAAACACTGGAGTGATAGATGTGATAGATGAATGCGCTAGTAGAGATACTGGGGTGCAAAGGAGGGGGAAAAAATGTTTTAATATGGGGATGAGGTAGTTGGATGGGCTATTTACAGATGGGCTATGTACAGTATGTACAGGTACAATGATCTGTAAGCTGCTTTGACAGATGATGCTTAAAGTTAGTGAGGGATATATGAGTCTCCAGCTTCAGTGATTTTTGCATTTGGTTCCAGTCATTGGCAACAGAGAACTGGAAGGAAAGGCAGCCAAAGGAGGAATTGGCTTTGGGGGTGACCAGTGAAATATACCTGCTAGAGCGCGTGCTACGGGTGGGTGCTGCTATGGTGACCAGTGAGCTGAGATAAGGCGGGGCTTTACCTAGCAAAGACTTATAGATGACCTGGAGCCAGTAGGTTTGGCAACGAATATGAAGCGAGGGCCAGCCAACGAGAGAATACAGGTCGCAGTGGTGGGTAGTATATGGGGCTTTGGTGACAAACCGGATGACACTGTGATAGACTGCATCCAATTTGCTGTGTAGAGTGTCGGAGGCTATTTTGTAAAAGACATCGCCGAAGTCAAGGATCGGTAGGAGAGTCAGTTTTACGAAGGTATGTTTGGCATCATGAGTGAAGGATGCTTTGTTGCGAAATAGGAAGTCGATTCTAGATTTAATTTTGGATTGGAGATGCTTAATGGGAGTCTGGAAGGAGAGTTTACAGTCTAACCAGACACCTAGGTATTTGTAGTTGTCCACATATTCTAAGTCAGAACCATCCAGTGATGCTGGACGGGCGGGCTGGTGCGGGCAGTGATCGGTTGAAGAGCATGCATTTAGTTTTACTTGTTATTTAAGAGCAGTTGGAGGCTCCGGAAGGAGAGTTGTATGGCATTGAAGCTCGTCTGTAGGTTAGATAACACAGTGACCAGCTCGGAAACCAGATTGCATAGTGGAGAAGGTACTGTGGGGGAAAAAAAGAAAGTACGGTGGGATCCAAAATGTCGGTGATCTGTTGGCTTTCGAAGACCGTAGAAAGGCAGGGTAGGATATATATAGGTCTCTAACAGTTCATTTGAGCCCGATTGTTTGCGCAACATTGTAGCCCATATAGACCAACGCGTGGCCATTGCTGTGATGAGAGAGAGAAGTGCGCCTCACAGAACTAGAATGAGATTCACTTTCTATGATCTCTCCCTGCTCTGATAGACATGAGCATGCAACTCTCATCTCTCTCATCTCTCCAGCTTTGCACTTAATCATGTATTTCCTATTCGAATCATAGCCGCGGGAAGGGTGCTGGAGGTATGTTACGGATACAAGTATTCTGTGTGTATCCTGTGTGTTTCTTTTCTCTCCTTCTCCCCTACTCACAGGTGGCAATCGTCATTCCCCAATCAGTCATCAATCAGTCGCTAATCGGAAGACACCTGTTCCTTTTCCATTACCCAATCACAGTCCCTTTCCCTTGGTTTAAAAGCCCTGTCAGTTGTTTTCTCTAGAGCAATCTCTCATCACAGAACGGTATCACAGAACCCCTGATACATTTAAATACATTTTGCCAAAGTTATAGAATTACTGTTGTCAGCCAAAACAGGCTTTTCTCGATATTTCAAATACAATAGCGGGACAACACATCCTGCTGAATAGAGATGTTGGTAGGCTAGCAAGTTATCAACTTCCAAATAGACCTATTGAGCGAACAGCATTACAAAGTAAAACAAGAGAGATAAGCTTTTGGAACGAGCACACCCGCCATCGCCGGTGAGTGAGCTGCGCATCATTGAGTGAGTCAGTGAAACTAAAGCTTTTTTAGGACATTTTTTTTTTGTACAATATGTGTGTCTCCACACACCTAGGCCTGGGCTATTTATGGATTCCAGACAAGGTCGTTGTCATTGATTTCAGATTCTCAGTTTGTCAGTGTCAAAGTACAGCCTGTCATTTCGAGCATTTGTGAGGTATTAAAAAAGATTCTGCTAAAGTCTCGTCATTTAAAATTATGTAGAATTGTATGAAATGCGTTTATAAAGGCAATTATTTTCCCCAAGTGTGTAACTTCTGCAATCGCCTCTCTCTACTCTACTGCTCTATGCCAGTACGCAAATGATAGTGCATGCAATGATTTATTATAAAAGTGATTTTTCTTTTCATGCGTTCCGGTACCTCCGTCCCCCAAGTCACCTGCCTCTCGGGCTCAGTTTTTGTCCAGGAACCTCCCAATTTACAAATTAAGCACTGAGTTTAAGTTAGTAGAAGTGTACTTATGTTCCTAGGGAAAATATATAAAATGTGTGAAAATAAGTATGCTTTTGGGGAGGCAGAAATTCACAAGAGTCCATCCAGATTGTGACTATATTTTGGATAATGGTTCCCTGTCTAATGAGACTGGAACAAACCCACATTTAAAGAGGGAAATTGTTATTCTGTTTTGTTAATCTGATTAGCTTTTGCCTAACTTGATGTTGACAAAATAATCAGTTGACATGCGAACATGACAAACAAGTCATATTTGATTGCAATATTGTTAGACACTAAACACGTCTCACTGGTGATTTCTGTCAGTGCTTTGAGTCTGTATGAAGCACTATTTTGTGTGAGTCTCTTGGGAGGCTGTCATTGTGTGTTGTTTTCAGTAGGCCCACACACTTCAACTTCAAGATTCTTGGCATACATTACTGAGCCATCGCTGTGGCCTTGAGGGCAAAATGTGAGTGAGAGTGAAGGGTTACCAATTTACCAGGACCCTGATGCAGGTGATTGTAAATGTAGGCTACTGGCAGGGCCACTGTCCAGAGGGAAGTACTTACATTTTAGTCATTCAGCAGACGCTCTTATCCAGAGCGACTAACAGTTAGTGCATTGATCTTCAGATAGCTAGGAGGGACAACCACATATCACAGCACAGGCATAGAAAGTACACGTTTCCTCAATAATGTAGCTATCAGTAGAGAGCTAAAAGGGAGGTCAAGTAAAAGTGCTGGTTCATTTTAAATGTAAAGATTTTTTTGGGGGGGGGGGGGGTCGAGGTGAGGAGGATTATTTAAGATGCTGTTTGAAGAGGTAGGGTTTCAGATGTTTCCAGAAGATGGGCAGGGACTCTGCTGTCCTAGCTTCAGGGGGAAGCAGGTTCCGCCATTGGGGTGCCAGGTCAGAGAAGAGTTTGGAGTGGGCTAAGCGGGAACTGCAAGAGACCAGAGGTGGCAGAACGGAGTCCTCGTGTTAGGGTGTAGGGTTTGAGCATAGCCTGGAGGTAGGGAAGGGCAGTTCCTCTTACAGGGTTTTGTAGTGGATGCGAGCTTAAACTGGAAGCCAGTGGAGTGTGTGGAGGAGCGGGGTAACATGAGAGAACATGGGAAGGTTGAAAACCAGGTGGGCTGCAGCGTTCTGGATAAGTTGCAGCGGTTTAATGGCACACACGGGGAGCCCAGCAAACAGCGAGTTGCAGTAGTCCAGACGGGAGAGGACAAGTGCCTGGATTAGGACCTGCGCCGCTTCCTGTGTGAGGTAGGGTCGTATTCTACGGATGTTGTAGAGCATTACCTGAAGGAGCAGGTCACTGCTTTGATGTTTGCAGAGAATGACAGAGGGTTGTCCAGGGTCACGCCAAGGTTCTTTACACTCTGGGAGGGCAACACTGTGGAGCTGTCAACCATGATGGAGAGTTCTTTGAGCGGGCAGTTCCGTCTTGTCGAGGTTTGAAATATCTTCCAGGCACGCAGAAATGCATGTCGCCACCTGGGTGTCAGAAGGGGGGAAGGAGAAAAGTAGTTGAGTGTTATCCGCATAGCAATGATTGGAGAGACCATAAGAGGATATGATGGAGCCTAGTGACTTGGTGTATAGAGAGAAAAGGAGAGGGCCTAGAACCGAGCCCTCTGGGACACAGTAGTGAGAGTACGTGGTGCAGACACAGATCCTCTCCACGTCCACCTGGTAGAAGCGACCCGCAAGGTAGGATGCGGAGCCTGAGACGCGCGGCCATGATGAGATGGTGGAGAGGAGGATCTGATGGTTCACGGTGTCAAAGGCAGCGGATAGATCTAGGAGGATGAAAGCAGAGGAGAGTCAGCTTTGGCAGTGCGGAGAGACTCGGTGACACAGAGAAGAGCAGTCTCAGTTGAGTGACCTGTCTTGAAGCCTGACTGGTTAGGGCCAAGAAGATCGTTCTGAGAGAGATAACGAGAAGGTTCAGAGACAGCATGCTGAAGTGTTTTGGAAAGAAAAGAAAGAAGGAATAGAGGTCTATAGTTGTTGACGTCAGATGAGTCGAGTGTTGGTTCCTTGAGGAAGGCAGAAACTCGGGCCGTTTTGAAGTCAGAGGGGTCAGGGATGAGTTGATGAGGGAAGTGAGGAATGGGAGAAGGTCTCCAGAGATGGTCTGGAGGAAGAAGGAGGGGATGGGGTTGAGCTGGCAGGTTGTCGGGGGGCCAGACCTCACTAGTCGCAGGATGTTATCTGGAGAGATAGGGGAGAACGAGGTCAAGGCATAGGATAGTTCTGTGTGAGTGAGACCAGGGGACTCAATAGGCTGAGTGAATGAGTAGCGGATGTCGTCAACCTTTTTTTCAAAGTGGTTGACAAAGCTGTCCACAGAGAGGGAGGGAGGAGGGGGTGGAGGATTTAGGAGGGAGAGGATGTGGAGTTTCCTAGGGTTAGAGGCAGAAGCTTGAAAATTAGAGGGGTAGAAAGTGGCTTTAGCAGCGGATACAGAGGAAGTGAACGTAGAGAGGAGGGAGTGAAAGGATGATTTTTATTTATTTTATTTAACCTTTATTTAACTAGGCAAGTCAGTTAGGAACAAATTCTTATTTACAATGACTGCCTACCAAAAGGCAAAAGGCCTCCTGCGGGGACAGGGGCTGGGATTAAACATTTAAATAAATGTAATAAAAATATAGGACAAAACACACATCACGACAAGAGAACACAACACGACATAAAGAGAGACCTAAGACAACAACATAGCATGACAGCAGCACATGACAACACAGCATGGTAGCAACAACATGACAACAACATAGTAGCAACACAACATGGCAGCAGCACCTAACATGGTACAAGCATTATTTGGCACAGACAACAGCACAAAGGGCAAGAAGGTAGAGACAACAATACATCACGCAAAGCAGCCACAACTGTCAGTAAGAGTGTCCATGATTGAGTCTTTGAATAAAGAAATTGAGAGTCCAGTTTGACTGTTTGTTGCAGCTCGTTCCAGTCGCTAGCTGCAATGAACTGAAAAGAGGAGCGACCCAGGGATGTGTGTGCTTTGGGGACTTTAACAGAATGTGACTGGCAGAACAGATGTTGTATGTGGAGGATGAGGGCTGCAGTAGATATCTCAGATAGGGGGAAGTGAGGCCTAAGAGGGTTTTATAAATAAGCATCAACCAGTGGGTCTTGCGACGGGTATTCAGAGATGACCAGTTTACAGAAGAGTATAGAGTGCAGTGATGTGTCCTATAAGGAGCATTGGTGGCAAATCTGATGTCCGAATGGTAAAAGACATCTAGCCGCTCGAGAGCACCCTTACCTGCCGATCTATAAATTACGTCTCCGTAATCTAGCATGGGTAGGATGGTCATCTGAATCAGGTCCTCCGGAAGTTTCGTTTTTCTCCATTTTTGCTCAGCTGTCCGCAGCCCTGTTCTGTAAGCTCGCAATGGGTCACTCAGCCACAGAGCAGGAGGGGAGGGCAGAGCCGGCCGGGAGAAAAGGAGACAGTGCGAGTCATAGGATGCGGAAAGGGAAGAAAGTATGGTCAAAGAGGCAGAATCAGGAGACAGGAGGGAGAAGGATTTAGCAGAAGGGAGAGATGATAGGTTAGAAGAGGACAGAGTAGTGGCAGAGAGAGAGAGCGAAGATTGCGATGGTGCATGACCATCTGGGTAGGGGCTGAGTGGTTAGGGTTGAAGAAAAGGGTGACAGAAAAGGAAACAAAGTAGTGATCAGAGACCTGGAGGGGGGTTGCAGTGAGATTAGTAGGCGAGTGGCCTCTAGTAAAGATGAAGTCAAGCATATTGCCTGCCTTGTGAGTTGGAGGGGATTGGGAAAGGGTGAGGTCAAAAGAGGCAAGGGGGGGGAAAGAAGGGCAGCATAGGTTGAGATGAACTCAGTGTTCTTGACCGCAGATCGGCAATTCCAAACGCTGCCAGAGACCCGGAATTTTACATGTGTTGGGCGCGCAGAGTACACTAAATTAGAAGGGTTGAAGCCAAGGGGTGGGGAGCGTCTTTAAAGTCTACAGAGAGAAGTGCGAACAGGTATAGAAAACACACACATAGTTGACAAAGCTACAGAAGAGCAAAATGAGATAGTCTGTAAATAACTAGCAATAGCATGAAGCCCACTGAGATGGTTATACACACTCAGGAAATATATGAAACCACACCCGCCCCTACCAAAACAAGTCACAAATTGCCCTGCCCCTTGATCCTGGTCAATGTGTCAACAACTATCTGCAAATTATGAGCATTCAGCAGTTCACACCAAGTAGGACACTGGGAAGACAGGCAGCACTTAAAGTTGATGGCCCTAGCTAGCAAAAAGACAGTACTAGACAACAGATAAAGACAACATTTATAATTATCACTCCTGGAGATATCAGGAGTCATCTAGAAATAGAATGAAGCACTTGACTCTAATAGGTAAAACCTTGTTTGAATGGTTGTGTACTGTGCTCAAGTGAGTCATGTATGGAATAGCACTGCGTAGGCGTATCTCATAGGTTATTAGAGTATGCAATAAAAAAAATATGATTTTGATAGCGCAGTGAGGGTGGGGGAGATTGGTCCTCAGAGGGAATCCTGAGCGCTGCCTCCCGAACTTAGCCTTAAGATGCTTTTGCGAAATGGCCCAGGTTAGTAGAAAAATATAGGGCAGCGTTTTCCATTAGCCAATCTGTAACATTGACTACAGAGCCATCATATATCGGCCTTACAAGGCGTAGCTTTAGGGCATATCCATCTAAAAGGATCCGTGAGCACCAACATGAAGTTCATAGGAGCATATCAAATTGAGTGTCAAATGAAAGCTACACTACATGGCCAAATGTATGTGGACACCTGCTCGTCGAACATCTCATTCCAAAATCATGGGCGTTAATATGGAGTTGGTCCGCCTTTTGGTGCGATAACAGCCTCCACTCTTCTGGGAAGGCTTTCCACATGATGTTGGAAGATTGTTGCGGGGACTTGCTTCCATTCAGCCACAAGAGCATTAGTGAGGTCGGGCACTGATGTTGGGCGATTAGGCCTGGCTCTGGCTCGCAGTCAGCATTCAAATCAAATCAAATCACATTTTATTAGTCACATGCACCGAATACAACAGGTGTAGACCTTACAGTGAAATGCTTACTTACGAGCCCCTAACCAACAATGCAGTTTTAAAAAATCTGGATAAGAATAAGAAATAAAAGTAATAAAAGTATAATAATAAAAGTAACAAGTAATTAAAGAGCAGCAGTAAAATAACAATAGCGAGACTATAGCGAGACAATGTGCGGGGGGCACCGGTTATTTGAGGTAATATGTACATGAATGTAGAGTTATTAAAGTGACATTCATAGATGATAACAACAGAGAGTAGCAGCGGTGTAAAAGAGGGGGGGGGCAATGCAAATAGTCTGGGTAGCCATTTGATTAGGTGTTCCATTTGATTAGGTGTTCAGGAGTCTTATGGTTTGGGGGTGGAAGCTGTTTACAAGCCTCTTGGACCTAGACTTGGTGCTCTGGTACCGCTTGCCGTGCGGTAGCAGAGAGAACAGTCTATGACCAGGGTGGCTGGAGTCTTCCTCTGACACGGCCTGGTATAGAGGTCCTGGATGGCAGGAAGCTTGGCCCTGCCTTGCGGTCGGAGGCCGAGCAGTTGCCATACCAGGCAGTGATGCAACAAGTCAGGATGCCCACAATGGTGCAGCTGTAGAACCTTTTGAGGATCTGAGGACCCATGCCAAATCTTTTCAGTCTCCTGAGGGGGAATAGGTTTTGTCGTGCCCTTTTCCCGACAATTCATCCCAAAGGTGTTCGATGGGGTTGAGGTCAGGGCTTTGTGCAGGCCAGTCAAGTTCTTCCACATCGATCTCAACAAACGATTTCTGTATGGACCTCGCTTTATGCACGGGGGCATTGTCATGCTGAAACAGGAAAGGGTCTTCTCCAAACTGTTGCCACAAAGCACAGAATCATCTAGAATGTCATTGCATGCTGTAGCATTAAGATTTGCCTTTCCATAATAATGCATTTCTGTATAGTACAGATCAGGGACCCATGATGTAATTCTGTTACCTTAATACCGTTACCGGATGTAAATCCACTTCACCTACTGTAATTCAATAACCAAAATAGATGTTTTCAAACTCAAGGTGTCATGTCATAGCTGACATCCCATTCTTTCTGCAGACATCTTTGAATTTTAATTCAGAGCAGATATATATTTTTAAAATCTGGTCGCATAAAAAACTGGGGGAGATTTTACCATAATTCTGTTACTTTGCATCTGCACAGTTCTTCCAGTGAATGTGCTTTTGTGAAATGTTCTGTGCAAATTGTTCAAAGTTGTCCTTGTGCATAGAATTGTATGGTTTGTTAAACTTTGAAATCAATGATTTTTGTTTGGAATACATTTTAAAGTGAAAAATCTTAGTCAAAGCCTAATTCCATTATCGTGGAATTGCCCAGCCTATAGGGTCTGGGATGAGCGGACCCAGCACATAGACTAACTGTGACAAAAGTTTACAATATAGACTGTCAATAGATGTCAATAAATGAATAAACTTGAAACTAAGATTTGAAACAACTTTTGCTAATGTTAGAAAAGACACTGGGCACGTTTGAGTAGTAAGGCGAAAGACAAGTCAAGAAGTGAAGTCAGGGGAGGCGCATCTGTGACATCTGAAAGTTGTACACTAATGTGGTTTTCCAACAGCAAGGCTCAGATCAACATGTAAGTGTTAATAACGAAAGTTCTTTACAATGTCGAAATAAACGTTGTTCCAACCCCCATATTACACCCTCACAAACTGAAATCATATGTGTGTTCATTGTACAATCAATTACTGTTTCAGTCATGTCTTTGGTCACACTCAGGTGGGTTAAACAACACTGTATTGACTGGTTGACACGAGAGCCGCCCATAATTCATGCGATGGCTGCAGGATGAAATTGGTGAAGAGCAACTGCAGAAACTTGCTGTCGACTGCAGTCAAAACTTAATGACATTTGATCACATTATTTCTGTAAAGTTCATGCAGTCGACATGTAGGCGCAAGTCGGACAATGTTATCCCCATAATGTAACTCACTTTGAAAGGCGGTGACCATCGGACTTGACATTAGCTCGAACGCAACCACTCAATCGGTAAAAACAGCTGGCTAGCACAACTGGCAGTAAAGCGGTTCGAAAATCGGAGGTGACGTAATTCTGCGACGTACATCATCAAATCGCGCGCTCAGAAGCACACAGCGCTCAATGACTATATATTTTACATTACATTACGAATAATCAAAGAAGGTAAGTTAATATTTGCAAACATGCACTCCTGTTGTTTTAAAATAAAATGACGATGCCAAACACAGACACTACGCTAGCTACTTGTCCGACATTTACCTTGTCCAGCAGACCCAAGCCTTGCTCAACATACCCACACAGCTAGCTAACGTTAACTAGTTACTAGCACCATAGCAATAGAATGGATCTCTATGGCTAGTACAGACCGGACGTGTGAACCCCATCATGTCAGCTGAAGGTGTAACGCTATGTGACTTCCAATCCTGTTCCTTTTATTTCATTTTCTGCCCTGTTTAAAGTTTATGTATCTAGCCAACTAGCTAGCTACACACAAGCGCTGTTCAGATTCGTAGAAATGTAACGTTAGCTAGATTTCCTGTTTTTCCTTCGTATTGTAAATCACGCCCACTACACGTTGTCTAATAACGTTACACTTAGCTCACACAAGCCTAATTTTTGCACCTATAGTAACAGTTGTTTCCCATCAGCAACCAAAATCATTTCGATCTGTTTACTACATTGCTGCGGCAAAATGATTGATAAAGTTGTTTATTTT
Source organism: Salvelinus sp. IW2-2015 (assembly GCF_002910315.2). Taxonomy (NCBI): domain Eukaryota; kingdom Metazoa; phylum Chordata; class Actinopteri; order Salmoniformes; family Salmonidae; genus Salvelinus; species Salvelinus sp. IW2-2015. The sequence goes on along the minus strand of NW_019942867.1, from coordinate 143,133 downwards.
TTATTTTGCAGGTCCTACGATGACTGAGTTTAAGAGAGCCTTCTCACTGGTGTGGGATCACTTCACTCTAGTGACACCCAATAAGGTCCAGTGCGCCCTCTGTTCACAACGGCTTAGCTTCAACAAAAACACTTCCGCCATGTTAAGGCACCTACGATCAAGGCACCCAAGCGAGGCTTGGTACAGCAACTCAACATCTGGGGCCCACTCAAGCACAAGCAACTCAACATCTGGAGTCCACTCAACGTTCTCAAACTCAATAATTAGTAGTTCTGGAGTCCACTCATCGTACTCTGGTACTACAGGACTAAACTCAATGTTTACAAACAATGCTGCTGCTGGACACCACATCCAAGGTATGTTTCCTTTAGGATTGATAGTTTTCATCCTGTTTCAATCAATTATTATATTTAGATTAGCATTAATTGTACATCTAATTCAATTTGAATTGATTATACTGTTTAATTTCATAGTCAGGACCACCAGACAAGAGGACCTGGATGATGCCCTAGTCAACATGTTGGTTAAAGACACCCAGCCATTTTCAGTAGTCGAGGAAGAGGGATTCRCTGCTTTCGTCCAAAAGCTAGACCCAAGCTACAATCTTCCAAACAAGCAAGCRCTGAAGAAAATGGTGGGGTCTCGGTGTGAATTCATCAATGATAATGTTGTWTCTCAGATGGTAATTTCTGACTTTGTCAGCCTGACTTCGGACATGTGGACATCTATAGACAAGCACAGTTACATTTCAGTGACAGGGCATTTGGTAGCAGAAAATGCCCAGTTATCCACTTTCCTCCTTGGGATTTCTAAGCTGCCTGAAAACCACAAAGTKATCCACATTGAGGAGGCCAAAAACCAACTGGTGGCGAGCTGGGGYCTCCACAGCAGGGTYGCTGCATTTGTCACAGAGAACAGCGAAAATATGGTAGCCACGGTTCAGAAATTAGGAATCCTCCAGTTGCCCTCTTTTGCACACGTCCTGAACCTTGTGATTAAGAGGTCCATGGAGKCTACTTTGGAGCTGCAGGACATCCGCTCCCAAGCGCGRGCTATCGTGGCTTTCTTCAAGTCGAATCAGAACGCAGAGATGAGGTTAGCCGAGGTGCAGGGGCAGCTAGGCAGGCCGGAGCAGAAGCTGATCCAGGAAGTGGACTCGAGATGGAACAGTAGCTTTTCTATGCTGGAACGYRTCTTTGATCAGAGGGAGTCKGTGGCTGCTGCTCTCAGCACCCTGGACACGGACATCATCCCTCTGGGATCTGCTGACTACGAGGTCATCCACCAGTGTCTCGGAGTGCTGGGTTCCTTCAACCAGGCCACAGCTGAGCTCGCCTCAGAGAAACGCGTCTCGGCCTCCAAGGTCATTCCTCTTGTCCGGATGCTGAAGATAACCCTTGAGAAGAAGCACGGGGCCATCATACACCCTACGGCTACACAGCTGGCGTCTAACCTGCAGAGGGAGCTTCAGGCGAGCTGCAGTATGGTGGAGACCGAGCCAATCCTGGCTCTCTCTGCTCTCCTAGACCCGCGCTTCAAAATGTTGGCCTTCGGGAACCAAGGCTACGCTCAGGAGGCGGTGAAGCTCCTCACCTCCGAGTGCGCCTCATTAATCCGGATAAATCCGGACAAGGACGACATTCTACCGCCGTCCACCACCGGGTCAACGACACCCTCCCCGACATCACCCCACACCTCCTCCTGGGCAATGGAAACCGCTTCCATCTCCATGGCAACATCTCCGTCTAAGTCCCACGATGGGGGTCTGTGGGAGATGTTTGACAGTAAAGTGGGCGAGACACAGAGCGTCCAGAGCAGCACGGCGGATGCAGCGGTGGAGGTACAACACTACCTCAGTGACCCGTACCTGAACCGAGTGGAGAACCCCATGCACTACTGGGAGAAGCACTCCAAGGTGTACCCGCACCTGTTCCAGCTGGCTCGGAAATACCTCAGCGTTCCCGCYTCGTCTGTGCCATGCGAGCGCATATTCACCAAAGCTGGAGATGTGTTCAATAAAAAGAGGAGTTGCCTCAGTATGAAGGCTGTAGAGCAGATAATGCTGTTGAATAAAGGTCTAGTATAGCACAAGCAGCATACTATCCACAGTGCTTCTCATGCTGTTTGGCCTGTATGTAACATAGGACTATTAAATGTACCAAATGCATTGTAATGTATTCTTCCTGGTTTGTGTATAAAGTATGTTAAAATTGCCTTTTTTTTTTAAGAGAAGCGGTCTTACATTTACATTTTGAACATTTGTCAGGAGGCCATTTGACCACTAGAGGACAATGCTGCACTGCCTAACAACCTGGCACACTTGGGTGTACGTTTATGGCTCTCAATTACATTTGATTTATTACTGGGTGGACTGAATTAAATATTGCCATAATCACCATAAGTGTTAAAAATATATTTTAAAACATTTGTAAAAATCACTGAATACTATTTTGCATTGTCATGTAATCGTGATGGTTGTTGTGCAATTGATATTATTTCACATTCATATCACCACGTATGGAGTTCTCTTGATGCTTTTTGAGTGCTTTTTAAGGTCAAGAAAATATTATTTAACTTCTGATGGTTTATTCAATGCCTATTGATGCAGGTGGGGATGATGCTAAATGGCATTTTCATTGAAGGTACAATAGTGATGTATGCAAGTCAGACAAGGATGTCTGTAGCTGGTATACAACTTACAATTGACACTTACAAAGGGCAATGTGCATTTGAAAAGGTTCATGCTTGAAAATTATGGGGGGAAATTGCTTGGAGGCATTCCACTGTTTTTTTTATTTCACTAGGAAAGTCAGTTAAGAACACATTCATATTTACAATGATGGCCTAACCCAGACAACACTGGGCCAATTGTGCACTGCCCTATGGGACTCCCAATCACAGCCAGATGTGATGCAGCCTGGTTTTGAACCTGGTATTGCAGTGATACCTCTTGCACTGAGATGAGTCTTAAATCATTGTGCCACTCGAGAGCCCAAGTTTGAATTGACAACAGGTGAATAAATGAAGTGGTTGCCAAGGAGACCTCAAATGGCTACCCAGACTATTTGCCAATGGAACAGTTGTTGAGCCAGTCATTAAAAAGTAAAGAGCACACATTAATACTGGGTTTTCAATTTACTCTTAAAACGATACATATTTCACAGACATATTTCACTGTAATATGTAAGCTCAATGGGAAGGCCACTGTAAAATGTGTACAAGGATACTTAGCATTTTGGTTGGGGTGATGTTAAGTTTTTACTCTGAATTTTTTACTCTGAATCCTGTTGAGCTTTTTCCTTTCAGTCTTATCAGAGATACTTCTTGTCTTGTTGAGTTTTTGCCAATGGTGTGCCTGATATCACTGCAGCAAAATCTTGTTATTCCATTTTTAGGTTTTCTACCTAACACCCACGTTTTTGTGGATTGAAATAAGCTCTATTTTGAGCGAATTTTCTTTACTTGGACTGAGAAGAAGTACACAGTTTTCCAATGAGGCTAGGCCATTAAACATCATCATATGCGTTGGACCCACAATGAGTGCTGCTTTGGACCCACAATCAGTTGCTCGATGTTGGCCAATCAATTAGAGTATTGTTTGTGGAGTAGCACAACGTGTATGATTAGCTAAGTTTGTTAGCACTACAAGTTGACTAATGCTTTAGTGTTAACATCAAAATATCTCTTTATCATCTTAAGGACATTCATTTCAATGCTTTTTGACAGTAAATAAGTAATGCAAAAACCAAAATGTGCACCCAGGTGGGTCCCAGGACCGAGTTTGGGATACCCTGGTATAGGGTAGAAGTTAAATGTTAGGCATATCTTTCAGGTAGAAATGAAAACTATTAGGAAATAGACGTGTCTGAATGATGATGATGAATGCCCCCTTAACATCAGTTATCGAATGGAAGGTGTCAATTATATTATACTACCGGTCAAACGTTTTAGAACACCTACTCATTCTAGGGTTTTTATTTATTTTTACTATTTTCAACATTGTAGAATATTACTGAAGACATCAAAACTATGAAATAACACATACGTAGTAACCAAAAAAGTGTTAAGCTGTCACGACTTCCGCCGCAGTCGGCTACTTTCTTTGTTCGGGCGGCGATCCACGTCACCGGCTTTCTTGCCATCGCCTCTCCATTTTTCATATATCCATTTGTCTTGTCTTGTTCCATACACACCTGGTTTTCATTTCCCCAATCAATCTACTTCTATTTATCCCTCTGTTTCCCATCATGTTTTGTGTGTAATTGTTTCATTTTATTGTGGTGTTTTATTAAGCGCTTTACTGTTGTTATGTTCTCTGTTTTGAGCGCATGTAGTGCTCTCGTATTTGGAACTAAAATAAAAGTGCGCCTGTTTACATCACTCTACTCTCCTGCACCTGACCTCGCCTCTAATACACTTGTTGACATAAGCAATCAAAAAATATTTTATATTTGAGATTCTTCAAATAGCCACCCTTTGCCTTGATGACAGCTTTGCATGCTCTTGGCATTCTCTCAACCAGCTTCATGAGGTAGTCACCTGGAATGCATTTCAATTAACAGGTGTACATTCTTAAAAGTTAAGCCAATCACTTGTGTTGTGACAAGGTAGGGTGGGTGTACAGAAGATATCCCTTTTTGGTAAAAGTCCATATTATGGCAAGAACAGCTCAAATAAGCCAAGAAAAACGACAGTCCATCATTACTTTAAGACTTGAAGGTCAGTCAATACGGAACATTTCAAGAACTTGGAACATTTTTTCAAGTGCGGTCGCAAAAACAATCCAGGGCTATGATGAAACTGGCTCTCATGAGGACCGCCACAGGAATGGAAGACCCAGTTTCCTCTGCTGCAGTTACCTCTTCATTAGAGTTAGCAGCCTCAGAAATTGTAGCCCAAATAAATGCTTCACAGAGTTCAAGTAACATTCACATCTCAACCTCAACTGTTCAGAGGAGACTGTGTGAATCAGGCCTTCATGGTCGAATTGCTGCAAAGAAACCACTACTAAAGGACACCAATAATTAGACGAGACTTGCTTGTGCCAAGAAACACGAGCTTAGTGAGAAGGGGTGTGGGTGAACAGATGATCATGTGTATTTCTCACCGTAAAGCATGGAGGAGGAGGTGTTATGGTATGGGGGTGTTTTGCTGATGACACTGTCTATGATTTATTTAGAATTCGAGGCACACTTAACTAGCATGGCTACCACAGCATTCTGCAGAGATACGCCATCCCATCTGGTTTGGGCTTAGTGGGACTATCATTTGTTTTTCAACAGGACAATGACTCAACACACCTCCAGGCTGTGTAAAGGCTATTGTACCAAGAAGGAGAGTGATGGAGTGCTGCATCAGATGACCTGGCCTCCACAATTCCCCGACCTCAACCAAATTGAGATGGTTTGGGATGAGTCGGACCGCAGAGTGAAAGAAAAGCAGCCAACAAGTGCTCAGCATATGTGGGAACTCCTTTAAGACTGTTGGAAAAGCATTCCAGGTGAAGCTGGTTGAGAGAATGCCAAGCGCATGCAAAGCTGTCATCAAGGAAAAGGGTGTCTATTTGAAGAATCTCAAATATAAAATATATTTTGATTGTTTAACACTTTTTTGGTTACTACATGTTTCCATATGTGTTATTTCACAGATTTGATGTCTTCACTATTATTCTACTATGTAGAAAATAGTAAAAAATAAAGAAAAACCCTTGAATGAGTAGGTGTTCTAAAACTTTTGACCGGTAGTGTTTATAATTGGCCTATATTATATCATACCTACATATGTAAACACAAAACACCAAATATTGAAATGATGTAGAACACTCAATTGTTATGGATTACCAATCACTTTTATTTGGTCAACATAACATATCTAGCACATATCAGTGATACGCCTCATGCTCATGAACCTCATGCCACTCATGCTCATATCCCTGAAGTTCCTGTACTCTCCAGGCCTCATGTACATCATCCTGCCTCTGAAGTGGGGCTGCTCGTACATCAGCCAGTGGCCATCCATCACGTTGCAGGACTGGCAGTCGGACATGCGGTAACGGTCCATGATGGAGTCACAGTCGTCCATCATCTCGTGCATCTGACCTCCGAAGTTATCTCTCTCGTAGATCCTCATTCTGTAGGATCCTCTGTGCTGTTAGTAGGAAATAAGAATATGTTGAATGAATTACTGAATACATCAGACTGTTGAAAAGCTCACAGAGCCAATATGATTTGTGTAATTATGGACTTCACAAAGCTACTTGGAGTGGGGCTGTTAACAGCAGACTAAATATCATATGGCCTACCATGGGGATCGTGCGGCAGGACCTGATATCAGTCATTCCCATCATACTCTGGAAGTCAGAGTACTCTCCCCTCCTCATGAAGTACTGGTTTCCCATGTAGTTGTTGCGGTCGTAGACCATGAAGCAGCCGCTCTGAACCCTACAGGAGTGGCACCTGCTCAGGTAGGAGGACATGTCAGCGCAGTCGCTGCTGCACTCATAGGAACGACCCTGGAAGTTCCTGTCCTCGTAGAAGACGACCTGAAAATAAAAAATGATCATTTCTAGGAATTAAAATGTTTTATGAAACAAACATTTTTGAGAAATTTGCAATGCTATTCAGTCACACTTCAACTTTAATGTTGTAGTTGGGGGTGCTAGAGCACTAGAGGTCTTTTATATTACAATATATGAAAATTAAAGTATATATTTTGGTTTTAAACTTACCCTGCCCATGTTCATGCTGGTGGACATGTTTGCTCACTGTGCTGCTGGTTGCTGCTCCTGAACTGATTCCTACCTGGTTTAACCCTTTCTTTTATACCTGACCAAACCTAAAGAATTCCAATTCCATTGTTCAAACCCCTGACCCAGCAACATGCTATAGAAGCCTGCAGAGGCCACTGAGGTTACGTCCACATTTCCAGTGACTGGATCCCTCAGTGTCTTTAGAAAGACTGTTTCTCAATTGTCTGTTTCTCAAACAAAGTAACATATAGCCTTTTGAGAGTTTACAACAGCTAGTAACAGCCTTGAAATTGAATGTTCTCCATACAGTACATTGCACAATACTTCCCTACGTTTTGTAATCTTATTTTATTAAATATTGGTGATACATGGCTCAATGTTATATTGTAAGCTGATTTTTAAAAGACATTTAGCAGAAATCACATATATTGAATAGAGTGAAAATCTGGGGTTAACCTTTTAGGTTAAACTATGTATTATTACTCATCTTTGGTTCAGTGTGCTGATTTAACCGTTCGTAAACCTCAGTGGACTTCACGTAGACTGACATTCCTAACCAGTGAATACATCATCAAAAGTGAGTTGTTACTTAACTAACATTTATGGTTCATAACACGATACTACAGAAATTGTTACAAAACTTTCAATTGTATTTAAAAAATATTTCAAATACATACATTTGTTAATTTCTCTTGATTTACAAAAACTAAAAAGAAAATAGTTAACACTTATTTTAAAGAAGCCTTTATAAAGGGTTTATAAAAGGGTATGTAACTAGTTCATAACAGTTAATAATACTTTATAGACTGTTATAATACTTTATAGATTTTGCAGTATAGTTAATTCACACACCATTTTACTCTCTGCCCCCAAAAGTCCATATTAAGATAGTTTTTACAATATTGATGTTATGAATACATAATATTTTCCCCTGATCTACATTCTGAGCTCATTTAGGCAAAGCAATCACACACACACACACACACACACACACACAGCACACCACACACACACACACACACACACACACACACACACACACACACACACACACACACACACACACACACACACACCTCTCTACTAATCCATCTCTATTAACCACTCCCTCCTTAGATATCCCACCACTTTCTGTTAAAAATGAAAACAACTATTGGGAAATAGAAATGTCTGAATGATGATAATGAATGCCCCCTAAACATCAGCTATCGAATGGACGGTGTCAATTACGTTAAACTACCGGTCAAAAGTTTTAGAACACCTACTCATTCAAGGGTTATTCTTTATTTTTACTATTTTCAACATTGTAGAATAATAGTGAAGACATCAAAATTCGGAAATAACACATATTGAATCATGTAGTAACCAAAAAAGTGTTAAACCAATCAAAATATATTTGAGATTTGAGATTCTTCAAATAACCACCTTTTGCCTTGATGACAGCTTTGCACGCTCTTGGCATTCTCTCAACCAGCTTCATGAGGTATTCACCTGGAATGCATTTCAATTAACAGGTGTACCTTCTTAAAAGTTAAGCCAATCAGTTGTGTTGAGACAAGGTAGGGGGGTTATACAGATCCCTAACACATCCCTATTTGGTAGGTAAAAGACCAAATCCATATTATGGCAAGAACAGCTCAAATAAGCAAAGAGAAACGACAGTCCATCATTACTTTAAGACATGAAGGTCAGTCAATATGGACATTTTCAGCATTGCAGTCGCATAAATACTTTATAGACTTTTATAATACTTTATAGATTTTACAGTAAAGTAGTTCATTCACACACCATTTTATTCTCTGGCCCCAAAAGTCCATATTAAGATAATTTTTACAATATTGAGGTTATGAAAACATAATATTTTCCTCTGATCTACAATCTGGGCTCATTTAGGCAAAGCAATCACACACACACACACACACACACGCACACGCACGCGCACACACACGCACGCGCACGCGCGCACACACACACACACACACACACACACACACACACACACACACACACACACACACACACACACACCTCTCTACTAATCCATCTCTCTATTAACCACTCCCTTCTTAGATATCCCACACACACATTGTGATGACAGAGAAAGGCATGCTAGAAGGGCTATCTGCCATTGCCTGCATCTTTCACATATTCTCTGTGTGGGCTTTTTAATAGGGTGGAAATATTCTGCTTTGCATCAAGTACCAACTATTTTTAACATCGCACATTCCCAAGATACTTTGGAGTACCAGGCGTGTTGCATTGTACCGCGGAGTCTGGGTTACCAGCTGGGAAGGTTCTTATGTAAAAACACCCGCCTGGATTGACCCGGTGCTAGGCACCGATCCAGTTAGAGATCCAGTATGTAGATACTGTAGATATTTAGAGGTGTGGTGTGGAGCTAAATCTGGCACCTATTGTTTTGCTATGCCAGGTCAGGTCATCACTCTACTGTGCTGATAGAGGCCTCATGCAGTCCTTCCTCTTCCTCTGAAGAGGCAGTTGGTTCACTACTAAATCAATTATTTGCTCGCCGGCCAAAAGCAACATTCTTCCCCAGTAAGGTAATCGTTGTTTCTTTTTTGTTTTCTTTATTTTTATGATCTCTCTACACATTGCACAATCAAACAATAGCTCCATACATGATTTTCCCTCTCAAACAGAACCCCGTGTTTGGATGTGGAGCTTGATGTCCAGATAGGCTTTTACAAGAGCCTTTTCATGTCCCTGACTGACTCACATACAATTGGTTGAATTTGGTGGAGAGGTTTTCGGCACCTGTTCCTCTTCATGCCAGTGGAGGCCAGCAAAGGGTCACCACTTCTCTCCTCCTGTCCTGGTATAGGGATGACAATTGTCCTCTTACCTTCCTACCACTGACTGTAGTCAAAACTTAAACAAGACTTCAATGGTAAATGTACTGTACCACCAAACAATCAGTGGTTTGAACCTGTCTAATAGATGCATTTACACAGACACTACTGTATGTGTAGAGGGAAAACACCAAGCATTCAGAAAGTACAGCCCTGTAGATAATTCACGATTCTCAGTGTTGATCCAAAAATAAACCCAAATCCACCTGGCTGCTGTCCTGACATTTGCATAATAATTGTTATCAGTGTGAAGTCAGCCGTGCCAATGGAGACTGGGTGGTACCTAGAAAGGGTGTCACAATTACCACACCCTCACTTGTGTGTGTTGACCCTCACTTGTGTGTGTTGGCATCTCGCCCTTCAATGAGACAGACGCCCACATCCTACCCCCCTCCAGGACCCTCTTCCACTGAAGCTAATGGTCCCCGTCGTCTGTACCGTCAACCTCCACATACTGGTCACCATGGCAACAGGTTTGTGG